>NC_088718.1:15661053-15967303 GCF_963576615.1 Watersipora subatra
CTATATATATAATTCTCAAAGTGTGTGTGTCCTTTGGTTTGTCCAGCTATAGCTATTAAAACAGTGGAATGAAAAATCTCTATCACAGAGAGTTTGATCTCAGAACCTCCCATTCACCAGGCAAATACCTTACTTATTAAGCTACACCAGATTGATAAATTCATTGAGCGATATATGTTGATATGTGGGTGAAAATATCCTACCACTCTCCGTTACTGTGCAACGTAATTTTATGCTTGCTCTTCCGGCTCTTATTAGTAAGCTCACTCAAATTAGCCATTGGCAATGTGCCAGGGTAATGGCAAGTGGCAGCAACTACATTACCTGTCACTGTTTATGAGCTGATTTTTAATACCCGTGCAACGTCAGGAATTCTTCTAGTATATGTACGCGTAAATCTTTTCAGTAATTGCATGAAATAAATATCTTATACCCTTATCATTTCTGAGCAAGAATGTTCAACCCAATTTCATAGAAGTTGAAAGCTTACTAGTAGTATTACTAGCAGTACTACTAGCAGTATAACTAATAGTATTACTAGTAGTATTACTAGCAGTATTATAAGAAGTGTTACTAGCAGTATTACTAGCAGAACTATACTAGCAATATTACTAATAGTATAACTAGTAGTATTACTAGTAGTATTACTAGCAGTATAACTAGCAGTATTACAAGAAGTGTTACTAGTAGTATTACTAGCAGTATTACTAGCAGTACTACTAGCAGTATTACTAGCAGTACTACTCGCAGTATAACTAGCAGTATAACTACCAGTACCACTAGCAGTATTACTAGCAGTATTACTAGTAGTATTACTAGCAGTATTACTAGCAGTATTACTAGCAGTATAGCTAGCAGTATTACAAGAAGTGTTACTAACAGTGCTACTAGCAGTACTACTAGCAGTACTATTAATAGTATAACTAGTAGTATTACTAGTAGCATTACTAGCAGTATAACTAGCAGTATTACAAGAAGTGTTACTAGTAGTATTACTAGCAGTATTACTAGCAGTACTACTAGCAGTATTACAAGCAGTACTACTCGCAGTATAACTAGCAGTATAACTACCAGTACCACTAGCAGTATTACTAGCAGTACTACTAGCAGTACTACTAGCAGTATTACTAGCAGTATTACTAGTAGTATTACTAGCAGTATTACTAGCAGTATTACAAGAAGTGTTACTAGCAGTACTACTAGCAGTATAACTGGCATATTAACCGGTGTAACTCACCGAGACCTATGACGACAATCAACCAGACGACAGCGAGCACAAATCTTTTCAAGCTCATACGATTGCTGTACTTGCTCGGGTAATCGCTGTCAGTCGTCTCATGAGCGCAGCAGAATGCCTTGAATATGACATCAGTTGGATCGACCATGTTTGCTGCTGCCTATAGTCGACCAGAATTCGTTTTAAATGGCTGCCCAATGTTACAGCTGTTGTCATTGTTGTAGATCATAAAAGTCAACCGTTTATTGTAAAACCGGCTGAAATATTTAAATATCCATTCGAAAATTTAGTGGGTCAAGTTACATTACATTACCCTCATGTCAGATGCCAAAATATTTTTAGTTGTAGTTAAAACATGGGCAATGTATGGTAAAGAAACACAGAATTTCATAGAAAAGAGACTTCTTACCTAAAAGGAAGGTGAAGACCGAAATGGGCAGACAAAGACAATAAAATGTAATATGTGAAATCGTTGAACAATTGAAGGCTTTTTAGTGAGTTAGACTAGCTCAGTGAATGCATCATGAGTTTATCACTTAAAACTTGTAAAACGCTGGTTCAAAGCATAAAAACTTTACTTTGAAAAGTCACTGTTTGAGATTAGGGAAAAACTTCTTCACACGGCAATCAAACTTGAATATTCAGCTTATCTCCAGGAACGCTACCAACTACATCACTCAACCACCTTGCTGTTTTGGGAAATATTGTGCACATACTTATTACACATGATGATCTAATGCGGATGAGGACTCATCCGCAGGATGAGGACTGCCAACCTACTAGTTAGGACTAGATATCTTCCATTTCAACAATTAAGAAAAGAACAGACAACTCCTTTTGTAGCAGTTGGCTAAACTGGGTAGATGCTCACCATAATCAATATTTTAAACACCTTTCAGGGAAAAGTCACAAATTTCAGTAATAAAATGGAGTAAAGGAGAATGTAAAAAGAGTGTAAAGAGAAAAGCTAATTGAGAAGGAAGAGAGGATAGGAACGCAAGAAAAAGGATAAGGGGAGGAAGGATGAGAAAGAAGAAGAAATGGAGAGAAAAAAGCAGGAGGAGAAAGAGACAGGTGAGAAAAAAGAAAAAGAAGACGAGTGATGGAAAGAAGGAAAAAAATGATGGAGAGAAGACAACAAAAGTAAAACGAGCTTAAAAGTGAACAGGTAGGAAGAAAAGAAAGTGGAATAAGATAAGATTGCCAAAGATTAATACAGGAGTATCAGGAAGCAGTAGCCGGAGAAAGTGATAACAGTAGACTATCGAGTTAAAGAAGGTAGAAACTTTATTGACTCTGAAGATCTATCTTGCAGCCACATCTCGTGTAACCCAAGTATCCTAAAAGTGTTATCAAGATATTTTAAGGCTAACTCAATAAAATGTAAAAACTGCCATAAAAAAGGTTGCCAGTTGGAGATAAACTTGAAATCATTGAAGTCATGCAAATAAAAGTAATTTCAATATAAAGCTAAGAAATGCAGTTTCTATACCCTATACTTTCTAATAAAAATTAACTAGAATTTGGCGTAATCACATCTTTGAGTAGAAGGTAGCTGGAGGTACCAACCTGCTCCGATAAGTTCTCTATCAACTGTTCAGAGACCGATTCTTGTAGACTTTTTGCAAACCTCACTTCTTTAGTATCCAATGAAACTGAATTTACAGTGTTCACTCTCTCTGACTATCCTGTCGATTACGCATCCAGAGTTGCTGTAGTTCCTCGTGAACTAATATAGCTTGCTGGGACTCAAAAATCTCACGATGTTGAGAGATGGTTATACACGAAGGAGCTACTGAGGTATGGTTAAACTTGGATCTAAAGCTAAAGCTAAAGATTAGATATGGTTCAACAGTCTTGCCTGCTAAATAGAGCGTGAACGAATTCGTTGTTACGACTTGGAAGAAGAGATGGAGAGCAACCTCACTGCTATAGAATAGTCTAGAAGCGATGGAAAACAACCTCACTGCTATAGAATAGTCTAAAAGTGATGGAGAACAACTTCACTGCTATAGAATAGTCTAGAAACAATGGAAATCAACCTCACTGCTATAGAATAGTCTAGAAGCGATGGAGAGCAGCCTCACTGCTATAGAATAGTCTAGAAGCGATGGCGATCAACCTCACTGCTATAGAATAGTCTAGAAGCGATGGCGATCAACCTCACTGCTCTAGAATAGTCTAGAAGCGATGGCGATCAACCTCACTGCTATAGAATAGTCTAGAAGTGATGGAGAGCAGCCTCACTGCTATAGAATAGTCTAGAAGCGATGGCGATCAACCTCACTGCTGGAGAATAGTCTAGAAGTGATGGAGAACAACCTCACTGCTATAGAATAGTTTTGAAGTCTACTATGCACAGCTTCAACAAATATTGGAACGCTGGGGAAGACCACCCTTCTTAGTTTTAGACAGATATATTTTGGTTGCTAGGAAAATTGTAAATAGTTTGCTATGATAAACTTGAAGGCAGTGTTTAGGTCACATGAGCTATATTTTCCTTTAATAAATAAATTTATAAATAGGGTGCATAGGCTATCGAAGAATGTTTATCTTATTGTACTACAGCAACAAAAACTCATTATTAGGAACAATAGAAGCTATACAAAATAAAAATAGAGTATATTTAATTAAAAGCAATTGTGAACATGTTACAAAAAATACAATCCTATAAAAAATTTAAAATTCAAAACAAAGCTTAAAGTTAAGTATAAAGACTATTGCATCCTATTTAAAAAATATGCAATTCATCATGATTGGCACTTTTCAAAAACATTGTCATTTATCCTCTGTACAATGTTGGTTGCCACACATGCCACTCATGTAGTAGACGTCATCCCTTTTCATGTACAGCGCATGTTAAACACTTATTTCCTGTTTACGAGCTCTACTCATGCTTAGAATCGATTGTTGCAGAAGTGCATGCAACTGGGCAATTTTCAGTTTTTAACCAGTTTTCAACTTTAAATTCAGCCACATTTTACGAAGATAGTCTGTGTTTGATAAGTTATAAAAAATTGGAATAGCTCATTTGGAGCTAGAAATGTTAATGGTTTTAGAGGTAGCCGCTTGTTGCATCAAGTTCGTGAGTCTTTTGAGTAATTTCCCGAGCTCATAGCGGCTGCAGTATCCGTACCAGAAGTACCAGTCACAGTGTCCTTGACCCTTCTAAATGACATAATGAGTAAAGCCTTATAACCACGTCTAAATTGCTTATTCATGCCAGAATATATGAAAATGTTCACGCAGCTGTTCATCCAAGCTAGAATGACAAACATAACATATACTATTGAGGGGAGTCGATTTCTTTTGTCTAACATAAAACTGATGCTAATTGGTAACCAACAGAAGACAATTACGATAAAAACTGTTATGAGCATCATGGCGCTCCGCCGCTGATGTGAGTTTTGACGAAGAAGAAGGGTTTCAGATTTCTGTTTTGTTTTCTTTTTCTTCGGCGAGTTTGTCTGAGGTGGTGGCGAACTTTTTGTTTTCAGGGATCCATTATCTTCTGAAATCGAACTTTCTTCAACTCTTTTGACCTCTATTTGCTGATAATTCTTAGGAGTCGTCGGCACTTTAGCTAGAGAAGAGAGATTGTAATGGCGCATTAAATTCTTTTTATTTTCAGCAAGCTTGAGTAGGATTTTTATGTAAAAAAAACTTGACGCGATGACGGGTGGAAATACTCCTAAAACGCAACAAAATATTGTTCCGTACATCCAAGACTCCTCGTCGTTTGCTTTGAAGAAACAAGTTCTAAACTTTGTGTGGTAGCCAAACTCTCCATATCCAAACATGGGTGGAAGCACAATGCAGAAACTCCACAGCCAAATGAAGGCAAGAGACAGCACTATGCTCGAGCGCCTTGTGAAACTCTGGTATAAAGATTTGCTTTTACAGAGCAACAGAAAACGATTGAAACCCACGGCTGCCACAGAGTTTAGGGCACATATCATTGTCATGATGTTGATAGGAGATGTGTATTTGCAGTAATCCCGAGAGACGATGTCATTTCCTCCTAAAATATTTACAAGTTTTGAATGTTTACATAAATTATGGTAGCGAGCAGTGCCAATATTGCATGTCAAGGAGTAGCAATTGCAGCGCATTGAATTTGCATGTCTATCTAATTGCTTTTCTTTGATCACATAATATAGTCAGAATATTATGGATAATAACAAAACAGATTAGTAATAGTAATATAGCAGTAACAGTAATAAGAACAGCAATAACATAATAATACTAATAATGATAATGTTTTTTTATATGCCCTAAATTTTGATTTCTATGGCTGCTGTGTGATTATAATATTATAATAAGCAGCTAATGTAGAATTTTATAAAAATAAAGTATTATATTTACTATATAATAATAAAGGAAATATGAGAACAAGTATAATTATGTGAATAATAGCATGCTGGTTGTAATATTATGGCCACCACCAAGGCTAATGTCAATGAATGCCATTGAACATGCTAACACCAATATCAATGGCAGTATCTAAGTCAATAGCAATAACAATGTCAATGGCAGCGCTAATACAAATGCTGATGTCAATGTTGATGGTAATGCTAATATCATTGCTAATGCCAATTTTAATGCCAGTGTCAACACAAATGCTATTAGCACTGCCTATGCCAGTAGCAATGTCTTTGGTTATGCCAATGATACTGTTACCAAAACCTCTGTGATACTAGTTTGCATAATGTTTTTAATATACATATAGGATGCTTTCCTGCTGGCATAGAGTTTTACATAGATTATGGTTGCCTCGGAGATGATTAAGGTGAATAATGGGATGATTAGGGTTATGAATAGGGTGAATGACTCGAGCTATAGAGGACTCATTGACAGTGAGTAGAATATAGCTGATAATGCAGCATTAAACACTTTGCCTCAACATCTCCTTAGACAGTTAATGATTTTAGGCTAAGATGACTGACTGCGTGCCTCTAATTCAACTTGCTCAATGAATACTAAAAATGTTTCATTGGATTCCTTCACCAGCTATGATCCAATCAATAGAGTAATTAACGTGTTGATCAAATATTGCTGAAAGTAGAGGACAACTCTAAATTAATCAAATATTGCTGAAAGTAGAGGACAACTCTAAATTGATCAGATATTGCTGAAAGTAGTTGACAGCTCTAAATTGATCAAATATTGCTGACAGTAGAGGAAAACTCTGAATTGATCAGATATGGCTGAAAGTAGAGGACAACTCTCAATAATACTGTAATAAAAATCATCTTTGCTATAATAAAAGCCGTATTTGTTTGTTCATCCGTTGAAGGTCATTTTTACAGGTTGGGAAAACAAATTGCCCAGTAGGATTTGAACCTACAACTTTCCCCTTAGTCAACCAACAATCTACCACCAGCACCATTCAATTGCTTTGTTGCATTAACATGAATGTTATATTACACTTTATTATTTTAGATTGTGTTATATTATAGTGTATTAATAACTTAATATTGATTAAACCAATCTATAGTTATTTACTGTCTAACCAGAAATTCATAGACTCAGGACATTATAATCAATCACAGCTAAATATTACGCTAAATGGTTTTGAGAATAAACAGAAGGGTTATCTTACCTTTGAAGTATTCCATGATCGCTGTTGGAAGATTGACAGAAAGCAGCAATATGTCCACAACTGCTAAGTTTACGACATATACATTAGAGTGAGTACGAAGCTTCTTTTCTCGCGATATTACGATAATAGTTAGCAGATTTCCTAAGACTCCTAGAGCAAGGGCGAAGGTGAGAAATATAGCGAGACCAGTCTCCAGACCCTGCAGAACATAGCATATAGCGAATAAACATGCTACATAGCAAGTTGAACCAACACATAGTTTAAAGTTTTGAGAGTATATCATTAAATTTATATTATTTAGTTAAATTAGGTCAAACAATTCCACCAAACAGCTTTGATAACATAAAAGTACTCTGGTAGTCTTGTGCTCTGCGAGAGATCATCAGATGTAATAACTACGTGCACAGTTATTCCTACTCATGGAAAAGGGTAGGCGTGTGGTGCAGATGTTAGCACTCTTGGCTAGAAAGCTGAATGTCTGGGTTTGATACCTGTGTGGTGCAATCTGTTTTCTAACGCTCTTAGAGTGGCTCTTAAAAAAAGCTCTTATTATAGTAAAGATTTAATGGACTTGTCTGCCCTTATTCATAGAAAATATATAGGCATAATGCATTACTGGATGGGATAAACTTGATACAGTCTCTGTGGCCTTAGTCATAAAAACCTAATAGTTAACTTAATGGAATTTTCTTCCCCCTGTTTGACAATTTTTGTACTTGAAAATTATGATTAATTGTACTAATAATGATCAGAAGCGCACAGAGAAGACAACTTCTTCTAAATAAGTTTCATGTAAGGACAACTCTAAGCATTAGGTATTTTAAAAACTTCTCAATCTGTTTCTAGTTCTCAAATGTTTTTTAGGTCAATGAGTTCGTTCAATTCATCTGTGATTTTTGGCATACAATCATTAAGATCTTTTGAACTAATGACCTTTGATGCTCTTGCTTCCAAGCGCTTTGCGTTAGAGTATACAGTTACGACAGCTTTTAGAAATTAACTCCCCGATGCCCAGGTAATCTCTTAATGCAATTAGTCAGCAAATGCATAAAGCTATCAACTGTGTGCACCAAATGGCATGAGGAGACACACCCGCAGGCAAAACTTTTGACTTTAATCTCTTGGGTGCGCAAGATATCAGGAAGCACGTGAAATATGAGGTCATGGGGAATGTCAGACTATAGTACACCTGCACTTAAAATGAACTTACACAAAATTTTAGTAGATTTTATCAGAAAGTACCGGTATTTTTCTATCATTTGCAAATATTGATTTTTGAGGTGATCTGACTACCAGGATGTTTCAAGATTAAAATCAACAAAACCTGATCGCAGTTAAAATGCTCAAAAGAAAAACACATGTTAAAAAGATGCCACTAGTTGCTACCATTGTTACAGTTGATACCAGCTATTGAGTTCAAGTTGCAGCGTTACGCGTCTCTGTTCTGCCGGTCTCTTTGCATTTACAGACATAATAATCACACTTTCACTTGGACTGGGCATTTTAACCATGATTATGTTTTTTTAATTTTAATTTGGAAACATTCTGGTAGTCAGTTCACTTCAAACATCAAAAATGATCGCAAATGATAGAAAAATGTCGATTCTTTTTGGTCTACTAAAATGTTGTGTAAGATTATCTTTAATGACCCAAATTATTTAAGTTAAGTTATTTAACTTAAATAAGTTAAAGCAACTTAAATAAACTGCTTAGAAAGCAGCACTATGTCTATGCCGCTTTCTAAGCAATAGCAAAGTGCAGCCTTCTAAACCTCGCAAATGCTCATATTTTACTTTGAAGAGTGTTTTCCCCCAACACAAAATCCCACAGTTTTTATGTAATAAAAAGTAGATTATTGCTGTTGAATCTTGTAAGTAGTTCCATGTAAAGCGATTAAGATAATTTGAGCAAGCTGTAATGTACACTTTCATCTTTTAATATCTGTTTTCATGATACCAACGACTAGATTAAGATTTGAGCCATGAATTTGCTCCCTAAAAGTTGAGTGTCCTAACTACTAGAGTATTTTAGCTCATATCAATGTACTACGGCGGATCTGTAGGCGTTTATGTACACAAGCCTAAAAGTTACATAAGCGCTACTCTAAAAGTTAAAAGCTTTTGACTTAGAGAATGATTGGAAATTCAATGTTAACTTTTTGTCTCATTGGCAAAAAGAAACGTATTATTTTAAAAAATCTAGTTTATCCCAAGCAAGCAATTCTGATGCCAGAGACCGTGAGACAAGCCAAAGAGCCAAAGAGTGGATGTTGCTAGTGTTAATTTATCTTGTGCAAACATATTGCTCTCTTTTTTTCCACTAGTTTAAATTATAATAACAATAATAATATCAAGGAAAAAGAGCATTTTCCAGGTATTCTGGTTGCAAAAGTTTAAATATTTAAGTCTTGTATATCCGGCCTTGAAATATTTAGCCTTGTTGGCTACATAAACACTAATAATAACCACAATTTCTATTAATATTAATGCTTTGACTAATTGTAATGATAAAATATTTTTTAAACAATACAATAGACTAGATGAATGTCCAGAGTTGCACAGCTATTAAATATAGCTTATAAACAGGTAGGCGAGTAAGGTATTTGCCTACTATTAGCCATTAGCCTGGCACATTGCCAATGGATAACTTGAGTAAGCTAGTGTAGCGAAACTTACTAATAAGATATGTGAGAGCAAGCTTTAGTGCCGTTGTGCCGTAAAGTAATGCTCTGTGTATTTTCACCCACATAGCGACATATAGTTGCCTGGCGATCAGGAGGATCTAATATTTCATTCGTAACTTTTCATAGCTATAGCTTGACAAACCGAACTACACTCATACACACAAACTTTGAGATTTATATATATACAGATAAGCCAAGTTTCTAAGTGATGTACTCATCTTTCCTTTGAAAGAGACCATGTGTGACTCATGAGGGCTTGGTCTACTACACAATATATTATTATAGTTTCTCCTACTCTAAGGCAAATATAGTTACTGTTAATTCTCGAACCTTCTTGAAAATTCTCAAAAGATAGCTCTAAAAATGATTCCACAGCTTTATTAAACTCAGGGGCAAAAGTTGTAAAAATCGAAAATCATGTGCTTCCGTTATATTTTGTTTTCTTTTACTTTGTGTACAACATATTTAATAGTTGAGTTGATTACAATCATTAGTCACATATTTCAAATCTGGCATTCTTTCGTTCGCCATATTTCCTTAATTATATCAACATTTAACATCTATTGTCCCACTGGTTATCAACCTTTGCTGAGGCTATATCAGTATATTGCAAAACTTGCAAATCCTTTAATCTTCACTATAATATGAGCTGTGTACGTTCAAAGCTTCTCTAGGAGCGTTAGGAAAAATTATTTCACCGCATGTGTATTGAACACGCAGATATTCGGCTTGGCAGCCACACCCACTACCAAGTTGGTAGTACCTACCATGTACCAAGTTAGCAGTGGGTACAACCAGTTAGTAGTACCAACTGCACTACTCGACCACCTTGCTGCACAGTGGAATAATTGTGCACACACTTATTACAAATGACGATCTCTCATTGAAGACGACTGCCAGCCTACTAGACTTTACTATAATAAGAGCCACGTATGTCCATCAGTCTGAAGCCATGATTAGAAGTTAAGAAAAAAAAGCTCTCACTAGGATTCGAACTCACAACTTTTGATTTAGCACTAGGTACACTACCATCTGCACAACTCAACCACCTTGCTGAATAATGGAATCATTGTACAAATACTTATTACACAGGATGATCTCTCATGGCACATCAGACTGCCATGAAAATATCATATCATAATGTATCATATAGGTACACTGTTTCATTGAAACTGTACAGCGAGGCTATCACTGTATTGTAAGCCAAGCCATTAATCCAGGCCCCAGCTATTAAAGTTGAGCTTAAAACATTGACTAGTTTAAACTGCATAAGCCATGTTGGAGGAGTTAAGTAGATAAGCTGGTCAACATTCACTCTCAAATAAATGGTTCGCTTGACAGGATGTGTTTACGTCTAATGATCCGCATATCCTAGATAAGCCTTGAAATCGGTAGTGTGCTCTTGTAATAGCTTAAATACCTTGGTCTTGGCAAAGTGATGGAAAATTTGGTCAATTAGGTCACTATAAAAGCCTAAATTAATGTCATGAGACGTTCCATACTCCGTTGTTATATTGTAGTATTCACTGATAGCAGTTGATTATTATCGATTATCTATTTATTATATTATTATGTATAATACAATAATATATAAATACTGTTATTAGTTGAAAATTATTGGTAAACGTTCTTACCTGAGGCAAATCATCGGCAGATGCGGTGCTGTTGTCTGTCAAGCTATCCATGGCGTATGTTCCTGACCATGTTATAACTGCCTGCTTTGTTACTGACAGTTGAACTGCAAGAAATAGTGTTTCATTGTAACAACCTTCCTTTTTGTGATGTCTAAACTTTAGGCCTGGTCATTTGTCATGGTGACATCATCACCCGGAATCGGCTTATCTTGTGCTTTTTAGTTCCCCCACTTCACCCAAATGATATCACATTTACAGCGTATGTATGAGCACCTTCTGTCACTATATAAAATGTAAATCAATAGCTCTCTATGACAAACCGAATTAGGAAAAACAATGAGACACAAATTTCATGCCGGAAAACTTTTAATTGAGCAGTTTACAAATTCAGAACAAAGAAGCAAATGTGTGTCACTGAACTAGAACTGAACTAGGTAAAGGCATGTAGTCAAAGATTATGCTGCCTTATGAGAGAGGCATCGAACAAAAGCCAAAATTCTTATCGAGTTAGCTCACACGCTTAATAAAGAATCCATATGCACAGCCCGTAGAAATCAGCAGCCATTTGCCAGTTCACAGCAGCTGATATGAACATTACCTTCTCATTACATATATTCCTTTTGCAAACAAAAAGTAAGTCAACCTTATTAATAGTGTTACATAAATCACTGGACAATATTGAAAGCATTCGGCTCAGGTGTTGCAATCAACTTTGGCACATAATGTTTTTATATGAAACGTAGTTGGAAGTGTTTAGATTTGTTCGTGAGAAAACATCGTCTGTCAACAATGGATGAAAAGAATTTATAAGTAGCATTAAGCTAAACTAACAAATTACTGTTACAGTCAACTCAATCTCGATGTAAAAAGATCGCTTACGCTTTCAATATCATAATCGATCCCTTCTTTACAGCCTGACTAAAATTGTCGATGCTTAAAAGCCTGATACACACACTATATTGCCGTATGCCGGTGTATATCCCACAATACATCAGGGATCGTCTGCGATAACTATCGCAGACTTGCTAAGCAAGTTTTGTTACTCCTAAACTTTTATCGAATATTTCATGCTTGTAAAATATGGAAATGGCACTCGCAAATGATACGCATAAAAATGCTGAATAAACTATTCCAATATAAACATTTTACACACTTCAGTCATTCTTATTTCAAAAGCGTACTACTAAGTGAGACAGGAATGAGCCGCTACGATATCTGGTGTAGAATTATATATATTTATTAACAGAGTGCCCCCATTAATCTGCAACATGTGGATGTCTATTGAAACACTTATAGCACGGTAAATCAGAGAGTGCACAACTCTGAATCCGCTTCACCCGCACATTGGAAACACGGCGACTAATCAAACCATCACAAGCCCATCTGCCTTTACACCATCAAGTGATTAGCGATCTCTTTATACAATGCGGCGATGTAAGCTATGAGATACTAGTCTCGCAGCAACTACCAACAAGGGAACCGTAGATGGAGCAGTCCGTGACAGCCAGTCACCATGGCTGAATTCGTGCGCATCGCATAGACTGTAGGGGATACTTGGCAAAATAATGGGAAAGTTTAACAGCAGCGATGTTTGCCGACACACCTGCGTTACCTCGGCGATGCCACGGTTTACGGTGCATATAATTAACGAATAATAGTCAAAAGGACAACCCTGACAACCCCAGATGAACTGATGCTTTGGTCGTGATGCAAACCAGAATTACACACTGATGTTTTTTTCAGAGTGTTTCTACCCATTCTCTATTTTTTATAATGCTTTTACTAGTAATATCTAGTTCAGAAGTTGCATATATTTTGTGAAATATCCTTTATTTACATACATAGAACAAAACGAGGCACATTAGCGATTATTTTTGCTTTAAAATTAGTTTTAGAAATAAAGCGTTGATTTTATTTGCTTTTTATTTGAACTTCGACTCATTTAATTTACTTTTTGAGCAGTGTTAAATGAAATATAACGCATCACAATGACAAACCTTTTCTTTTAGACAGATAACAAATATGCCCAACTAATTTGCAAGGATTGATTATTGTTAAATCAGTTGTTTCATTGTTGTCTATTAAAACAAAAGGTCCAACTTGCTTTTTCTACATTTTTACTGTAAATAGAAACTTGCTTGGCATTCTTGGTTTTGTCATTTATTGCTTGTATTGTTGCCAATATAAAATTACAAAAACAAAAAATTGTATTAAAATAATTAATCTACCGCATGAACAGTACGTACAACAATGCTCCGGACAAACGTGGTTGTACTGGACTTAGTTTTAGTGCCGTCGACAGCATGTGCTAAACATATTAGTACTCACATTGATGACTCCCTATTACTCACATTTAAAGTGCGCGCTGTCTATAAGCTGAAGGACACAGGACGGAAAACACAACGAGTTGCAATGAGAGTGCCGTGCATTGGTGGGAGTATAATCTATTGACTGACATTTACAAAATCAATTTTCATTTTGCTGCTAATAATATAAATTGAATACTGTTTTAGTAATATTGTTTAATAATTTTATTCATATTCTTGTCATATTATTTATGATTGATTGGCTGAGTTTTAATTATAACTTAAACCTCTTTTTTCATAATGTTTCAGGTTTGGTTTTAAAACATAATATTTGATAATCAGCCCATCAATCTTGAAAGAGGAGGTGGTGATGCTCTTTTTACATAGCCTAGTGTTCACAAACAGATGACAAAAGGAGGTGAAAAGCAGAGCAGCACGGAAGTCAGTAATAGTGCCTAAACCATAGGACAGTACATCGTAACGACAGAGATCATAATGTTCACCTCTCGCGGTTCTCCAGCACCGCCACTGCTATTTAGTCACAAATATTTTTTCATTGTACTTTAGCATTAAAATGAAAAAGACACCTCAAGTGTCATTAAACTTGATGCAAGCGACTTACTGTGAGGAACTTGTGCGATCAATGCCAAGGTCAATGCCAGATCTATTTTGCTAGATCAATTTTCATTACATGAGTTTAAATTATATCTTGTGCTGTCTGACAGCAAAAAATCAATTCTACCCTATAGTTAAGGTGAAACATTAAAGTGGCTAACATATTCTGTATTTAATAGGTTTTACACTGACTTGAAATAGTTATATACGGTGTACAATTTTTAGTTTAAAATTTAATTAGAATGCTAATATTTCACATCTGTTCAAAGGAACTTTGCTTGCATTTATAGCCTCTCTCTCTCATTCTTCCATAGAGCCGTATGAAAATGTTCAAGTGATTTCTGGTTTTTACTGGACCAGAGTCAATCCTTTGACAGGAAGCGTGACTCTGTGTCAAGCGTGTTACATAGATGTATCTGTATTGAGACATATGCCTATTCTATAGTGACTCGGTGCCAAGCCTATTACATAGATGTATCTGTATTGAGACATATGCCTATTCTATAGTGACTCGGTGCCAAGTCTATTACATAGATGTATCTGTATTGAGACATATGCCTATTCTATAGTGACTCGGTGCCAAGCCTATTACATAGATGTATCTGTATTGAGACACATGCCTAATCTATAGTTACTCTGGGCCAAGCGTGTTACATAGATGTATCTGCATTAATACATATGCCTATTCTGTAGTGACTCTGTGTCAAGCGTGTTACATGGATGTATCTGTATTGAGACATATGCCTATTCTATAGTTACTCTGGGCCAAGCGTGTTACATAGATGTATCTGCATTGATACATATGACTATTCTATAGTGACTCTGTATCAAGCGTGTTACATGGATGTATCTGTATTGAGACATATGCCTATTCTATAGTTACTCTGGGCCAAGCGTGTTACATAGATGTATCTGCATTGATACATATGACTATTCTATAGTGACTCTGTATCAAGCGTGTTACATGGATGTATCTGTATTGAGACATATGATTATTTTATATAACTTTTATCAAGGCACAATGAAGTGCTTATCCAGAGTCAAATGCATAAAAGTTTTATTTATTTTCTGCTATGCGAAGTTCACAAATGCTGACCTTTTATTATTCATATTGATGCAGGATCAAGACCTGCCTAGGGCAATATTTTATAACAGGTAACATCAAATAAAATTCCATGCATATTAGCTACTTAGCAGCATCCCTTTATGCTGCCACATTCCTATCAGTTTTAGCATCACCTGCCACTCTATGTCAAGCTCTGAAGACCAGAGAAAAATGCATATATATGATCCAATAAAATATGTTGTCATTTAAACATCGCTCAGATCACGCGCTCAGCTGAAAGGATTTGTAATGCTTTGGGGAAAAACTTTGAATTTGTGGGTATATGGGAATAGAATCGAACCATTCGACTTCAAAAATATATTAAAACTAGCGGGATGCCTGGCATTGCACGGGTATTACCAATAATGAGAGGTAATGTAGTTGCTTGCTACTTGTTATTAGCCTGGCACATTGCCAATGGCTAATTTGAGTAAGCTTACTAATAAGAGCTAACTACTCGCTCTCACAGTTGAGCACGAATAAAGTTATACTACTGCTATGCATGACGCTACGCCATGACATTGCGCCGTAACGGAGAGCGGTAGCATATTTGCACCCATATAACGACCTATGAATCCATCAAGCTCGTGTGGCCTAATTGGTATGAGGTTGGACTGGTGAATGGGAGAGTCCGCGATCAAATCTTCTGCTACACGGAGTCTTCAATCTATGATTTTAATAGCTATAGCCACACATACCAAAAAAAATACACACAAAATTTGAGAAATATATATAGATTAGTTTCCAAAACTGGGTGTTTTTATTGCTGCCATAGCAGATTATACCAGTTTTATATTATCATATCTAATTTAATATCACATCAGTTTAATATTGGCGATGCACGGGTTGCTTGATATTAAAGAGTTGAAAGGAAACCAATAGAAACAGTGAAAATTTGTGAAGACAAATGGCAGGACTAGCTGAACGAGTACTTAGCCCGAGGACTGAATGCATAAAATTAGAAACCAAGGCTTGTATAAACTTTTATTAAAGTAGTCTAAATATACTGTATATTTTTTTAAACGTTTATACTAGGCGTATGCAATTTTTCGTTTCCGCCAGCATAGGCCTTGCTCTCGAAAAGAAATTGGAAAAAATAATTTAAATTGACATTGAAGATGTGCGCTACCCTCGCCTTAATGTGATTTACCACAACAATGAACTCTAAACTGAGTGAAAGTGATAATAAATGAGTAAAGTTGTCTATACAAACCAGTAATATAGACAGTTACGGTGCAGCCATTAAACTAGAAAGTTAAGTTTTTGAATGGTTAAAGGTATGAGTTTGGGACGACCATGGAACGGATTAGGTATATTACGTGTATTTCACTGTTTGTATAATGTAAAACTTCTATAATGTAAGTGTTCTCTGAACAGATTATTTACGTTGTCTATTGTATACCAAAAAGTGCTTGCAAGTGCTTTTCTGAAGAGACTACACCTCCCACATGAGACACATTTGAATTATGATTGACAGCGGAGAGCTACATCTAAACTGCCTATTCAGAGTCATTCATTTGTATGCTGTCTCCGGTTGCCAAATTTAAGTATATGTAGATATTACATAACCAATTATTAGGCTTTGTTAGCCTTGCTGTCAGAGCCTTCTGATCTGACCTCTTGATCTTTCAACTTTAATTGTTCAACAGCGGAGAGATGCGAAAGCAATTGACTAGACAGAATCTGTCTGTAATAAGTTGCAAAGTTGAATTGAGCTTTGAAACCAAATAGAAAACACTCAAAAACTAAGCATCCAAACTAGAAATTGGGCTTTTGCCCAATTTCTAGTCACAAGGAGATCAACAGAATAGAGACGCGTAATGCTGCAACTTGATCACAATAGTCGATATCAACTGTAGCAACGATAGTAACTGGTGATGTCATTTTACACAAATTTTTCTTCTGCACGTTTTAATCGTGATGAAGTTTTATCAATTTTAATCTGGAAACATCTGGACAATCAGACAGCCTCAAACATCAGAAGCAATCACAAATGATAGAAAAATACCGATACTTTTTGACAAAATGTTAAAAAAAATTGTGCAAGTACATCTTTAATCATATTTAGGAAGTCAACACTAATTGATACATAAGTTGACGAGGTGTATATGTCTGATAAACGGAAGAAAAGTATGACTAGAGGGGCAGGTGTCACTGTTATTAATGCCGGTATGAATAGGCTATAGGGAATATAGGAAGAAATTGATATAGTAAAAAGTTTGCATAACTCTGACTCATGGTTTACCACAGAGTTATTAAATTAACTTTATTACTGATGGTTATGGCCCTGTTACACACGGTGTTCGCTCACAACAGCAGCAAGAAATAAAGTCTGGCAGCCTGATCGTTGCTACCTCCAGCGTAAGAGAGCGCTGTGGCCTACTGGTCTAGAACACCTGACCTACAGACAACAGGTTGATGTTCAATTCCCAATAAAGCCCTCTGGTGGTAACAAGAATGATATTCAACCTTAATTCACTCTCTGCGACTGGGCATGTCTCTAGTTGTCTGGGTTGTCTTGCTACTTGACTCAGACATGCGAAATCATTCGCAGCCTCTGCTTACAGTGAGCTAAGCAGACATCACACTTGATCTTTTAGGGGTTGGTCACACACCACTGCTGCTCACACTCCACTACTGCTCATACACCCCTACAGCCATATAATTATATTATATTATTATTATATATAATTACCCTCTTTTTAGGAAATCAGGAAGAAATGATATTGTTGTGACATAAGCTATATTTTCCATAACAACTTCCCATAAATCAGAGGAACTATGCATGGTGATGTTTTAATCACAACATTCCAAGCTGTTTGATGTGCTTTGACATGTTTCATTGCAAACATCTACTAACAAAAAGGGTTTGCAATAGTGTACAAATGAAATGCTTCAGGAGTGTCTTGAACACACTATCTCTGCCTATTATGCTGTTTAGAGGAGCAGCACCTATACCAATAGCACAACTAGAGCCTGCTTATGTCTCTTAGTGTTTTTAACAAAATAAACATCAGTTCAGCTAATCAAAGCACTCGCCTGATATGTCTGCAGTTCTGTAATACGTGGTAAAGTTAATTTCTTTATTACTAGTTCTGTACCCCACAAAAGACTAGGAAACTATATACATACATACATATATATATATATATATATATATATATATATATATATATATATATATATATATATATATATATATATATATATATATATATACATGTATATATATATACATGTATATATATATATATATATATATATATATATATATATATATATATATATATATATATATATATATATATACATGTATATATACATGAAATTTGAGTTGAGAAGTGTGTCACCCTCCCCAACTGAATCATAGCCCTAGAATAAACGTGTGTTTTAAAACTTGTATTTGAAGCTGGTGCAGGGAATCAAATATCGGACAAGCTAATCAAAATAATTGTACATCTCTGATCTAATCTATATGGTTAAAATCTATATGCTTCAAAATGACTGTTGATTTTCAATTTCAACTCATTTCAATCTTGCTGAATCTTAAAATTAACTATAATTAAACTAAATTGAAATTGTAACTATATTTCTATTTTTGTGGCCAAATTGGCGGAATATATATAAAATAGATGTACCTCAACTAAAGCATATGCCTCTTCTATATAATCTTTACAAACACACTCAAGATAAAATTCCCATCTGGAGCCAAATATATAAAAGTTTTGTTTATTTTTTGTGATATGACGGCTTACCACATCCTTTAAAATGATACCTTAATTATCAAATAAAAACCTAAGTGGTACTTATATGAATATTTTATAAACTCAATTTCAGACTATGAAATATTTATAAAAAAAAAATTTCAGCTAAATTAGCGATCAATAAAGACAGAGAAGTGGGATACCTGACCGTTCATGGAATAAAAATGGTGCCTATTACTACAGGCAGTAGCCTACTTGGAGCCAATGACAAATGTGATTATCTATTCATGGATGTTCCCTTGCCACTAGACACAGACACGGCCAGTCAAGATCACAGAGACATTGTTTGTGTAACACTGTCTCACAGAAACATGCACAGCCTCTGCTTGCAGTGAGCTAAGCAGACATCCTACTCGATCTTCCAAGGGTTGCTCTCACATGGTGCTTACATGTTTGGGTTCAAATCCTGATTGTCACACTTTTTTTCTAACAGTAATATCTCATCAATTACAGCTGCCAGGTTAATATCCTACTCGATTACTACAGGTTAGACATCCTACTCGATCTTCAAGGTATTGTTCACACACCGTGATTATGAAAGGTGTGTGAGAACCGCAGCACAGAGTATTTTATGAAGATATGCATCATTGTCTGTCGCTCATCATCGACCATGCTTCTCACAAGAATCGGTTCTAGCCATGCTTTGCTCGAAGTTGATATCTGAGGATTTCACAAAATATTTATCTTTTTACAAAATTTTGTAGTGCCAAATGACAGGCTATCGTGTTACAAAATGGCAGCAGCAAAGGACATGAAATAAAGTCGCTTTGCTGCCTCTTGTACCGGGCTGCCTCATAGGGCCTCTTGTATCAGGCTGCCTCATTAACAGCATTCATGATAGTAAAAGAGAAAAGGAGACGGTGTGAAAAAACACAACAGAGTTATAGAAGCTATTATGCTAGCTAGAGCCTTAATGTGAAGCTATAACATCATCTAGCTAGAGGCTTGATGTGAAGCTATAATGTCAGCTAGCTAGAGGCTTGATGTGAAGCTATAACATCAGCTAGCTAGAGGCTTGATGTGAAGCTATAACATCAGCTAGCTAGAGGCTTGATGTGAAGCTATAACGTCAGCTAGCTAGAGGCTTGATGTGAAGCTATAACGTCAGCTAGCTAGAGGCTTGACGTGAAGCTATAACATGAGCTAGCTAGAGGCTTGATATGAAGCTATAACTTCAGCTCACTAGCTTTGTACATGTGCTTGGGTTAAAGCTATCCCATACTACAGTACTTCAATTTTCATTTTCTTCACCAAATCCGCTACAACTGACGGGCTCTATCTCTCACCCTTTTGTTATGAATAACACAGTAAAGACTCAAAACATAGAAGAGATGAAGATAGAAGAGATAGAAGATAGAAAAGATGAAAATAGACCCTTGCACCCCTGTGAACAACAGCTCACACCCCTGTGAACAACAGCTCACACCCCTGTGAACAACAGCTCACACCCCTGTGAACAACAGCTCACACCTCTGTGAACAACAGCTCACACCCTTGTGAACAACATGGGTACTAACATGGGTATTATAATGTAATACTAGTAGGGTACAAGATCTTTTTAATATCATTCAAAAGCACTGAGTATTTTTAGAAGTGTATACTTTGTCACTAAGTGAACCTAAATTCATCAGCTCTTTATCAACCTAGTTGACCCAGTTGCGGGCAGTAATCAAAAGCCCGCTATAAAATATAGAATGACAGCTTAAACAGGGATCAATCTGCTTGTGAGAAACTTAAGACCTTTTCGTTGATAAATATATTAACTTTCAGAACAGGTGGATGAAAGTAACCTTAAAGTAACAAGTTCAAAACAGCATTGTTATATTTGCTGAGAGCTGCAATAGGCATCAAGGGCTTGAATGATAAACGGGACTTCGAATCAAATATTATTAACTCGCAGTTAATCATATTTTTGTCATTTGAGTTGGTTAAAAGATACATCAAAAGCCCCCAATTGATAAAATTGGCTGGTACTCTCCAGTACAGATAACTTATCTATATAAAAAATACTGGCACAAAAAAGTATTGCATATTAGTAAATACATATATGTATGTCCGTGGGCGATCTCAAATCATCAGGCTTTTCAAATCTTAAAAGGTAGACCTGCTTTGGCTTAAAAGGTAGACCTGTCTTGGATTATAAGGTAGACCTGCCTCAGATATATTCAACATTCAAGTTTGGCAGCATGCTGCTTAAATAGCAAACTTGAGATGCTAAAAAATTTTAAGCTCAGAAAGTTTACACGGAGCAACACCACCCAGCGACTGATGGATCTGCCCTCGCTGCTAATTACTATGGAATATACTTACCTGATGAAAGTGATGCCGCTGTTTATCTCGATAAAGTGAGTCTCTTGTTGAACGCTAATAATATAATGGTAATTTTTCTTAGCCGATCGAGCGAGAAGTGAGATAAACTTGACCACCCACTTGTCAATGGCACCATTCACTACTAATTGAATGCAGTCAACTGTTTGACATAATATAGTTGGCCTGCTCGATTTTGATTGGTACATGATATTTACTCAGACTGCGTGATTGGCTGCAATAGAAATGCTATGAGAGTGAGAGTGTTAGGAGAATGCTGTTACCCTAAGCTCTAGAGAGCGGTTTGTCTTTTGTGTTGTTACATTGACTTGGCCTAAGTTTAATTGCTGCACTTATGCCTTAATATTAACCTATGGATATGTTTGTGCATCTGAAAATGCGCTAAAAAGCTTTTAAAATAACAAAAACTGTCTGTTAGTAGCAAGTTGTAACAACTAATTCACTTCGTATCGATCATCAACAAATAAAATTTAATTTTTCATTTTGTACATTCTCTAATTTCAATAGTTTGGTTTTAAACAACCATGAAAAACACTGTTCCTACAGCCAATATCAACAATCCACGATGTTTTAACAAGTAAAACAGTGAAAAACAAAACAATCGCGTTACTGAATTATTTTGGTAAGCATTAAACTAAAAAATATTTTAGTTTTCTGCATTATCTAAGTTAACATCTCACATTTTAGAAAAGTTGTTTGATTGACTTGATTAATGCACAAATGATTGATAAAAATTCCAATTATAGATACTTCGTGTACTAAAACCAAAATATAAATGCAGTTTTAACAAAATGTACAGCAAGCAAAAAGTGTAAGCAACTATTAATATAAAATTTGCAAAAATAATAAAAATATTCTGTACTTATCTGAAATCTGTAAACCAGAAACTGCAACTCTCTGGTGAAGTCAAAGAACAAAAGTGTGCTGTAAACAATTTTTTATCATCAAAAGCACGCTGTAGTTATGGAACAACATTGGCGTAAAGACATTATATGCGACCACTAGCTGAATGTCTGGTGTTGCATTGGTAATCAAAATGTTTTTTGCTCAAAGAGGTTATTCTGAATTAATATATACTACATTTACTGTTCGAACTTTTAAATGAAGGTGTTTATTTCTGTGTGTGCTCCAAGTTTAATTAAGTTCATGCTATATATATATATATATATATATATATATATATATATATATATATATATATATATATATATATATATATATATATATACATATATAGTGGTGGTAGATATAGTGGTGGTAGACAAGGAGAACAAGAGGGCTACTATAATAGATATAGCAGTACCCAATGACTACAATATAGCCAGCAAAGAAAAAGAAAAGGTAGAAAAATATCTCCCTCTTGGAGAAGAAATTGAAAAATGCTGGAATGTAAGAACAACCGTAATCCCAGTAGTGATTGGGGCACTGGGCGCAATAACACCGGCGCATAAAATGTGGCTTGCCCAAATACCAACAACAATCAACTCAGGTGAGTTGCAGAAAAGTGCGCTATTGGGAACAGCTAAGATCTTGAGACGAGTGCTCAAACTCCCAGGTCTCTGGTAGGAGACCCGAGTTAGAGCAGAATTTACCACCCATACGGGGTATCCGGGGTGAGGAAACAATTTTTATATATATATTTGTTTTAGCAATTGGAGGAAGCCTGGGCACATATTTCTCTTCTAGTACGCTGGTAGCTCTGGTGCCGTTACAGATTAGCAGGTGTAATAAGTATGTTCACAATTCTTCCATAGTATGGCAAGGTGAGCCTTGGGCTAAGGGGTTAGATCGCCTATCTGCAAAACTGGTGCTTCAAAGTTCAAATCTAGTGTGATGCAGAGTTTTAATTCCTAACGCTAGCTAGTGCTGCAAGCATGCGTATTTTATTGGTATAACTGAACATATGGGAGACTAACAAACACAAACCGTGGACTCTCATTGATTAAGTCAGTCTAATTTTGATACATCAATAGCTCATAATTTTCTGTAGCTTTATGCCTTTTGGTATTATTCGCAGTCACGCAGTTGACCTTTGACCAGCGGTCTAATGATGTGTTCAAAACAAACTTTTTGACATCAATTGCTACTAGACTTTGAGGCATTCAAAGTTAAAATACACAGATATGAAACATTGATGTAAAACCAAGAGTCTGGTCAAGTTTATGACTGGACGATGCTTCAAGAAAAATCACAACAGCTGCTTTACGGGTGATAAAGTTTAACTTGAGCATGTTCGATGTTTAAATGTCAGTCAGTATCTAGTTGCTCATAGCAACTGCTAGCGACTGACACAATTTCCTGTGATTTTTCTACAAAGTCACTAAAATGTGATTCGTTTGACTTTAGCTTTGCTTCAGCTTTTTATTATTATTTTTTTCTTTTTATGAAGAAGTTTGATAAAAATTTATATTGGATGCTAAAAAATTGTCAAATATCCAATTTATCGATTACAGAGAAAGGTTATTAGACTTGAGCCGGAGAAATAGGTAACAAAGGCTAAACAAGTGTTCATATGTACCTTACCATGACAATAACAATTCACAAAAACACAGTTGGTTAATAGAATAGGAGCATTTGTGTGCAACCTTTTCAACCTGAGCATACAAAGTAAGGACTTTTACAAAAATACCAACTTTTTAACTCATAGGGACAAATCTGTAATATATTAAAAGCCCTTACTGAGAAAACTGTAAATTTCTCAAATTTATGATCAATGTCAAAATTTAAAACCTTGGTTCCACTAAGCTTTGCATATAATGCTATGCCTTCGAAGATTTTCAAGTCTACCGAACTGTGTATATAATATGAAGAGTAAACATCAGAAATATTTTAATGAAATAACTGCAAAACATTGATTCTGTTTTCTTAACATTTTCTGTTACGTCTCTAGAAAACGTAACAAAATATTTTCTATATGCATATCTATTCACATTGTAGGAGTTGTTTTATCAATGCATTGAAGATATTACACAAAACTTGTACTCTAAATAAACTTACCCATGTTGTTTCTCTGTTGAGGTAAAAATCAGTCAGTGGAACTATGGTTACTACTCCATCAACTTCAGCTAAAAATTTCAGTTGATTGTATTGCTAGCAAATACATAGCATGCCAGTTAGCAGCCAAATACATAGCATGCCAGTTAGCAGCCAAATACATAGCATGCCCGTTAGCAGCCAAATTTTAGATTTGTTACTTGCTAGTAAATCAAATCGAATTTGGTGAAAAAGATTCACTCCACATCAGTTGACCATTGATGGATTGTTTAACTATTGGTCGGTATAACAGTTTTCCTAGAGCTCTTTTTCTGTGAAAAGACAACTCGAAAACCACACTTTTTGATTGTAACCAGTTTTATTTATAACTAGCACCCTGGTAGTCTGATGTGATGGTCAGGCCTGCCAATAAAATGTAAAGAATGAGTGTATGTACAACAATTCTAAATCAATGAAAGTAAGAGATTAGCCCAGGTGCTGGTGACGTGGGCAGCAGATTAGCCTAGGTGCTGGTGACGTGGGCAGCAGATTAGCCTAGGTGTTGGTGTCGTGGGCAGCAGATTAGCCCAGGTGCTTGTGTCGCGGGCAGCAGATTAGCCTAGGTGCTGGTGTCGTGGGCAGCAGATTAGCCTAGGTGTTGGTGTCGTGGGCAGCAGATTAGCCCAGGTGCTTGTGTCGCGGGCAGCAGATTAGCCTAGGTGCTGGTGTCGTGGGCAGCAGATTAGCCTAGGTGTTGGTGTCGTGGGCAGCAGATTAGCCCAGGTGCTTGTGTCGCGGGCAGCAGATTAGCCTAGGTGCTGGTGTCGTGGGCAGCAGATTAGCCTAGGTGTTGGTGTCGTGGGCAGCAGATTAGCCCAGGTGCTGGTGTCGTGGGCAGCAGATTAGCCCAAGTGCTGGGGTCGTGGGCAGCAGATTAGCCTAGGTGATGGTGTCATGGGCAGCAGATTAGCCTAAGTGCTGGTGTCATGAGCAGCAGATTACCTCAGGGGCTGGTGTCATGGGCAGCAGATTAGCTCAGGTGCTGGTGTCATGGGCAGCAGATTACCTCAGGGGCTGGTGTCGTGGGCAGCATATTAGCCTAGGTGTTGGTGTCGTGGGCAGCAGATTAGCCCAGGTGCTGGTGTCGTGGGCAGCAGATTAGCCCAAGTGCTGGGGTCGTGGGCAGCAGATTAGCCTAGGTGATGGTGTCACGGGCAGCAGATTAGCCTAAGTGCTGGTGTCATGAGCAGCAGATTACCTCAGGGGCTGGTGTCATGGGCAGCAGATTAGCTCAGGTGCTGGTGTCATGGGCAGGAGATTACCTCAAGGGCTGGTGTCATGGGCAGCAGATTAGCTCAGGTGCTGGTGTCATGGGCAGCAGATTACCTCAGGGGCTGGTGTCGTGGGCAGCATATTAGCCCAGGTGATGGTGGGCGGGCAGCAGATGAGCCCAAATGCTGATGTTGTGGGCAGCCAATCGAATTGTAGCAGGTTTGAACCATGCAAGATGTAATCTCTTTTCCAAACTCTCAGCCGTCGTCAGGCAGATGACCAGATGAATGATCACGGCTCTTATTATAGCAAAGGCTATCATAAAGATTGTGGCTCATGTCCTGCGTATCTAACACACACACTTTTCAATACTAATGTATTTTTATCAACAAAATTTTATAACAATAAGCTAACACGGTATCTTGATAGGGAAGGACAAAAAGACCCAAAGTAATAAGAAAAGTAATAGCGAACAGACATAGTCTCGTGTGTATTCACTTACTGTACAAGAAATGGTGTGCATGTATGTACATGTATATATATATATATATATATATATATATATATATATATATATATATATAGAAAGTATGCGCACTTAATACCTTCCCACGTAGATGACGGATGAATATGTTAGCGATTCGTAGAATACTGTCCTCCTTAGAGTCTATGATGCTTGTGAGTAAATTGTTGTTAAAGATGGACTTACAAAAGATTTCTGTATACTTGTATACTTAAATACTTCTGTATACTTGTATACTTTAATACTTCTGTATACTTGTATACTTTAATACTTCTGTATGCTTGTGTTTTATCACAAAGAATCGACATTTTTTATCCTATGCGATTGATGTGTGTAAAATGACATCACTAGTTGCTAAGTGCTATCATTGATACATATCGGTTATATATTATATAACATATATCATATAATATGTATATCATATATTGATCATATCGGCTACTGCATTTGAGTTGCAGCGTTACGCGTCTCTGTTCTGTCGGTATCTTTGCGGCTATAGACATCATAATCTCCCTTTCGCTCTATTTAAGCGTTGTAATCGAGATCAGATTCTATCGATGTTAATCTTGAAACATTCTGGCGGCCTGATAATCTCAAACATAAAAAACAATCGCAAATGATAGAAAAATATCGATACTTTCTGATAAAATGTGCTAAAATTTTGTGCATCCTTTTTAAACTGGTGAAGCGTTCAATCAACTTTTCCAGTTTCAATTTCTGCTGCTCAACAATATTTTTATTTCACACAAACAAGCTCTGAATCAGCCCATCACAAGGTCACAAGGTCATAAGAGGAATGAAGATGTCACCCAGCTGTCATTCCACCAGACATCCTCATGGCAACTTGCAAATGAAACAAGCAGAAAATAAAACACTCGCAAGAGCTGGTCATTGTTGCCATTGTGGAGACGATGCGATTTGGAATTGTGCGCGCGTGGCGTTCCCAAGCGCAACATGCACATGTTGCGGATTAATGCGGACGCTTTGCTAAAAAGACAACGATTTGTCTTTGATTTGTCTAGATGCCACGGCGGCGCACTCCTGTTTCGCTGAGCAGCACGCTTTCAAAATAGGAACGACTGAAATGTGAAAAATGTTTAAAATGGAATAGCTTGCTCAGCTTTTGTTGCATATCCTTTGCAAGTGCCGTTTCCAACTTTGCAAGCATGAAAAATTTGATGAAAATATGTAAGTAACAAAAATTGTTTGATTTGCAGGTTATTTTATCCTGTGAATAGTGAAAACTTATAGATTAACTGCGCCATATCAATAATATACAGGTCATGCACAATACCGCTAGCTAAATTAATATTGATATCAATAAAATTGGCTATTATGCCAGAGCAAATCTGACAAGATATCCAATATAGTTAATGAAATTTATTTCTTATTTTCACAACGTCTTGATGAGGTTCTTGATGAGATTCTTAATTGGCTATAAACCAATTAATAGCAAAGGTAGTTTTAACTAGCCTTTGTGAGCTGAGAGGGCAAGTTGGTGCAGTTGCGATATCATTACGACCCTCAACTAGGTAAAACATGGCTACTAAGGCTAAAAAATCTTCTCTTGTAAAGTGCGCTGTAGATAAAATGATTTTCACCAAAATTAATTATGATATTTCTGGCAAACTTAGCTGAGTAAGGGCACATTTAGGTTTCCTATGTGTACCTCGGGGGTACTTAGAACCAGACATTAAAATACATCTATCATAAAACATGGAGCCCGCAAAGTGTTCATTAGCCCAACAATGTATGTGCAACGACGTAAATGTAACGGCGTATACATAACGACGTAGATGTAACGACGTATACGTAATTGTGTATAAATAACGGCATATATGTAATGACGTATACGTAATGGCGTATACGTAACGACGTAGATATAATGGTGTACACGTAACTGCGTATAAGTCACGACGTATTCGTAATGACATATACATAATGATGTATACGCAATGACGTATACGCAACGATGTATACGTAACGATGTATACGTAACGACGTAAATATAACGATGTATATAAAACGACATATACGTAACGATGTATACGTAATGACATATATTTAACGACATATACGTAGTAATGTATACATAACGATGTATACATAATGATGTATGCGTAACGACGTATATGTAACGACGCATATGTATATACTCCCTGTAATATCTTGACTGACAAAATAGTGACATTGAATACCAGGGAGACGACAAAATATTTAAGCATATACCAAGAAGGTTGGTTTAAGGCAAGTGTTTTATTATCGTAGTCAAAAAATATCCCAATTTTTACTATAAAAACCGCCGCGTCCATCCATCCGTTCGGAGTCACTCTAAGAGTGTTAGAAAAAAATATTGCACCGCACAGTAATCAAACCTGAACATTCAGCTTCCAAGCCAAACACTTGACCATATTCACCACTAACCGTATTGCTGCATTGTGTAATAATTATGCACATAATTATTCCACATGATTATTTCTCTTGATGCACTGGACTGTCTGAGTACTACAATTTACAAAAGGTTTCAGGTCAAGGCGTTTTCCGATGTCAACAGACTTTACCTGGTTGTAGCGTACAATCGTTGACCCTAATCAATGGGAAAACTACTACATTTCTCATAACATAGTACCTACAAGGTTTGTGATACGTATTCGATAACGGGAGGCACCTGAAGAGGACATTTGAAGAGCATCCAACACCGTCTCACCATAAAACGTGTATAATATACCAAAGTGTTACCACACAGCAATCCAACCCAAGGTTCAATCATCAAAGCTTATCAGGATACGTTGTTTCTTCATTTCTGATGATGTTGTCAACAATGAAACGGAGGAGATTTCAATAACTTGACATCATCAGTTCCGGAATAGCTTAAACATATTAAGTCTCTAAAGTCTCCATTCAATGACCTGAGTAGAAATCTGACCAAATGGAGTACATGAGCCGGAACTTGATTGAAATATACCAATAACACCACCAATAAAAATATTTATTTACCATTTTACCAGTATTCTCGCATAAAACATCCTGTATATTTGGTGAAGTTCTCGTCCAAACAGTTGTCCAATAAGCATGCCAGAATTTCACCTAATCGATCCATCATTTGTTCTCCGAATTTTCTTATTCTACTTGCTTCGTCTCCAGTTGCTGTCGGTGCCACTGAGAGTTGAGTCGAGGGTAAGAGAAGTATCATATCCATTTCCTTCTCTGCAGGGAACTGAGCTCACTTTCAGCGATGCTCTCACAACAAAACTTTTATACACAACATTGTGACAAAGGCAAGATATAGGGATAAGGGCAAACGTAGGAATTCCTGGGATTTATACACCTTTTCCAATTATTGCAATTTTCTTACTTTTCTCCGTGTTCATCTTTCTTTCCTATAACTCTTTTTCAGTTTATTTCATTGCAGCATATTTAAATTTTATACTGTTTCACTTTATTTTTGAAGAAATAACAACTCAGCTTTGTTGAAATATGTGCAGACTAGCTGTGTTACCCTGTGCAACCCTGTGCTAGCCTGTGCTATCCCACGTATTAAAATCCACTTATAAACAATGAGAGGTAATGAGAGTCACCTGTCACTCGCTATTAGCCTGGCACATTGCCAATGAATAATTTGAGTAAGCTTACTAATAAGAGCTACCCCTCTCCGTGACATTACGCCATCACTTTGCATAGTGACCGAAAGCCATAGCATATTTGCTCCCATATAGCGAAATATATAACCTGAATGCATCAAGCTTGTGTGGCTGAATTGGTAGGCATCGGACTGGCGAACTGGATGGCCCGAGGTCACATCTTCTTCGATACAGATTGTTTGTTCCAAGATTTTAATAGCTATAGCTAGAACGACCTATGACCTTCCCGATATCTTCTCTACATGCTGACACTTGGTTTAACCAAGCACTCATTCTGTAATTAGGCCTTCCTTTCCTATTAATGTTATGCCCTACTTGTTGTCTTCTGACACACCTGTTGCGAGACTTGCTGATATGCTCAAAGCATTTATAACAATTAAATACTAGAGTTCAGCAGGCTGTTCAACAAACCTTAATTGTAACAAATATACATCGGTTCTTAAGTCATAGCCCAAGTTTTTCAGGGTGGCATAATTTCTAATAGGACAGTTTTGGGCTTGAATACGATCCATAATGCTCTGCCCAAAAGCGTACACAAGCCATCCATCCTTCATTTTCTGGGTTTGCTCAAACCAAAACCTAACATATGGAAATCCAATAAAGAGGTTCACTCCTGATTGTATTTCTAGAAGTTGTCAAAAGTTGTAAAAACTACAGAAGTTGTAATAACTTCTGTTAATCAACTATGTTGAATGCTTAGCTGAATAGGAGTGGTTTAAGGTGATATTAACATAAAATAGATTTGGCCATCAAAGCTTTTTTCAGTGGACTTCCAAACCTTGGGGCTTGGGGTGACAACCCTTGACCTAGCGCGTTTATGATAAACTCATTTTTTACTAAAAGTAATCGATTTACTATTTTTAAACTTTAAAGCCTTCAATGAGATTGGCGGCAAAAGTTAAATTTTTCATCTTGAAAACTCCTACTAGAGCCAAAGCATACAAACAAGATAACAAGCGAAGCACGTTGAAGCAGCTTAAAGCATGCAACTGAATGCATGGCTCTGGTTTGAACGAACGAAAATCTTTACAATTTCCTGTCGTTGAAAAGGAAATACTTTGGGGAATTTCTAGGATGCCATAGAATAGCGGAGCTGATCAAATGGTATATAGGAAGCGTCAGACAGCGTGTAGTACTATTCTGACTGTCGCTGACATTCATAACTCGCTTGGCTAGTCCAGCGGCTAACTCGGGACAAGTACAGCAATCGCCAAGGGTCTTATTTGAAAAGGAAAATAGGAAGTAAGATAAACTAAAGCTCGTCACCCACACCGAGGTTTGGTAACTGGCTATTTTTATAATCTAAAAGATGATTGGCTGGCAGCTTGATAATTTTTAACAGCTATTTATTATATTTTGTGCTGATTTTGAGTCACAAATTGTTTACTTTGTTTAATAATTTTTTCAAATACCGCCTACATAACTAATCTTTTTAAAAGGGAATAAATTATACATAATAATACCCTGGCGGTCTCGGGCGCCGTGAGAGATGGTTAGGTGTAATAAATAACTGCACAATTAATCTACAAATGAGGCAAAGCAGTGAGAGTACGGTAGCACTGTGAGTGTAGAGTGCTAGAGTCTCAGTCATGATGTACATGTGTGTAATGACCAAGTTAAAAGACACGAGTTCAAATCCTGTTGATAGAAATATTTTTTTAACCTCTTAGCTTGCATTTGGACAGACAGACAGACACGGCTCATATTATAATAAAGATTAGCTTTTGCCTAGTAATTAGAGAAGTTGTTGGCATTAAAGTTATTACAACTTAAAAATATGTCAAAAACAATTAAACAATAACAAATAATTTCACAGCAAATTCAAATCTTCAATTTGAGTTATCAAATTTCCAGAATTTTTTTTTTCTGATGTCCTTGAAGCATTAAACTCCTCTAAGGTTCTCGCTTGGCAGGAGGTAATAATCTGTCGCTCAAAGTCACCCAAGTCTAATTGAATCAGCAACGGATTGCGAATTGGCAGAGACAATTTTGGTATGAATCACAACAAAAGGAAGGATATATTTATCCCCCAATGCTTAGCATTCTCTTTAGTAAAACTTTTCAGCGTCGCTAACCATTCAGTAAGTACAAAGCACTACTCTATGGTTCAGAGGCTATTCCCACAGACAATCAATGATCTAGCTGTAAAACTCGAGCCTATAAAGTTATACACTCTAGAAAAAAGTCGACGAGCCATTCAGTGCAAAAATTAGAGAAAGACAGGAAATGACAGAATTGTTTTGAATTCATAGATCAGAGCTAACGAGTTGTTATGTCTAAACGCAATAAAGTACATTATCGATGATGCAATACGTACTACGAAATGACTTCATCTCATGCACGGAAAATAGGCCAGCGGCATGATCTGTTTTTGGAGATACGAGCTGGACTGGTTCAATTCTGTACATACATCATTTTTATGCTTTCTGAGATGTTTTTGAGTTGAAAGTCTAATACGAATACAATGATTCATAAAACACGAATACAATGATTCATAAAACACGAATACAATGATTCATAAAACACGAATACAATGATTCATAAAACAAGAATACAATGACTCATAAAAAGGAAGTTATTATTTTTCTGAAACAATTCAAAAGAGAGACAGCATGCCACAGTTTATCCTTTTTATAGTTGAAGGGTTGAGTAAACAAAGGCATGCATCCCTTTAATAAAATTAACACAGCTGGTGGAGACATCGCTCAGAGATCTCTTCACTGAAATGTAGCTTGAGGAAAATATTTACTATAACTAAAGTCGTGTCTGTCCTTCTGATGGAAGCCATGGTTGTTGTTTAGAAAAATATTGCATCCTATGGGATTTGAACTCGAGACATTCACCTAAGCGAACTGACACTGTAACACCTGCAATGGATAACTTACACGGAATAATTGTATGCATAGTTATTACACCTGGCAATCACTCGCAGAGTACTGAACTGACAGTGTACTCCTAAACAATAAAGAGAAACAAGATTTTTTTTTTAAATGTTAATGTTTTTAAGCAATTTTAAAATACTGCAATTACGATCTACAATGCTTAAAGGCGTGATCTGACAGACTGAATTTTTACATTTATACTTGATTTCATACTGATTTCTTATTGGCTGATCATCCATGCTGTAGTCTTCTCAACCATGCTTTACACACGCTTGGCATTTTTCAATGACACCTGCCCAAAGCCACAGCTGGAGATTAGAAAAAAGATTACATTGTATAGAATTTGAACTCATAGCATTCATCTTAGCAGACACTATCACCCGCACTAATTATTTGTCTTACAACATCTTAGAATATTTGTGCACATAATTATTCTCCAGTCTGGCAGTAAAATAATTTTTAAAGCTCTCCATTTTGAATAACTTTTCAATTAATAAACCTAAGCTTTTCGCTAACAGAAGCAGCAATAAAATAAAACCAGTCTAAACAGAGACCAAAAGTGACTGGTGATTTCAGGTGACTGGTGATGGCAGGATTAGCCAATGATGCGTGAGTGTTGCTAATGGTGCTCCGAACAAAATATATCTGTTAAATCAATTGTTAATCTTAAGTTTAATTGTTAATCTAAGATTCAAGTAAAACACGACAGCATGCTGATGTTTTAATGGCCAGACAAGCTACGCGCACGCTTTTACCTTCTTCATATTGTTTTTTATGCCTGTATATTGCTTTTCAATATTACATAAATACACAATAAAGTTACAAGTTCAAAGTCCTTTATAACAGCACTTCTATTTTTATTAGTTTTGAAATGAATTATCATAAAGATGGCTTATTGTTTATGATAACATGGGAAACTGTGAAAAGTGGGCTCATCTCTAACAAAATTAGCCAATGAGACACTCGCGACCGACGTGAAGATATTTGAAACCTTGACCTAGCGCAGATGTCATCAGAAGCTGATGCCAGATATATACAGTCATTTGCAAAAGTTTAAGACCACCCTTGATTTTTCCAAAAAATTAAGATTTTTGGTATTACACCAAATTTTTTCTTTTTTGTTTACGCTATGATACAAGTTAGAGAATACATAGTCTATATTGTGCTTCAGCTACTCCAAATGCTGCTAATGTCAATAATTTGTATGTCGTCCCTCGTTTTCTATTACAGCTTTAAGTCTCCTTGGCGTGCTCTCAATAAGTTCTTTACAATAGTCTTCGGTGATCTCAGTTATCAAACTGTTCTAACTGCTTCATTTACAGCTTAAGCATTTGGGGCTGCTCTTTTGCTACTTTGTCCTTGACTTTGTATCACAGATTCTCAATTAGGTTGAGATCTGGGCTGTTACCTGGCCAAGCAAGAACTTCGACTTTCATCTTTTTCAGATAATCTATCACCAATCTGTTCAATCTGTGGCAAGGTGCTCCATCGTGCATAAAGACAGTGCATTCATGTACTTCATATATAAAGCTATATTGTGTTCAAAGGGTGTTTTTTTCTTTTTCACCATTCATGGTGATGTTTTTATCTAAAAAGTACCAGCCTGCAGTCCTTTTGACGAACATTGTCATCCATGTCATATGACTCGGTGAATGTTTTATTCTTATGCCAGCTTTATCTGTCATCAAAGCAAGTTACTACTGGTCTACAAACGTGTCTCTTGTGCAATTTAAACTACAACAAATTAGACTTATCTTAGAATAACACGTTTGACCAGTCTTGAATGGTCCAGTGGCTATTCCTCTTGGTGACAGAAATTTTGGCTCTAGCAGTCGGTGCCAAGGCCTGTTTTTACCCATTTTCACCATGTTGTTTAAACTAATATTTGCCACAAAACTGAGCCAAAAATTAAGTAAAGCATTAATCTTTATTCTCGACAATAATGAACCGACTTAAAGAGTGACTGATAGGGTTACAAGAACAACTGAGGAGATTAACTGAAGCCAGAAGCTAGTAACATCATTTGATAGAAATTTTCTTCAAATTTACCAAGTGGTCTTAAACTTTTGCAAATGACTGTAGTGCTATATATACTTGTTGCAGAAAAGATTGATTTAAAATAAAACAACTAGTAAATCACTAGATATTCCACTAATTAAGAAAACCATGCATCACACAAACTCATATTAAATTTTACGCAAGCTAAGTAATTGGCATAGAACTATTTTTATAACAAAATGTAAGAATTTTAGGTTAATGTGCATCCTAGCAGTATCTAAAAGTACAAAGTACATCTATTTTAATAACGTAGCATCATTGTATTTGCTATACTTGCAGCTACCAAATGTTTAATTTTTCACCATGATTCAGGAGTGAAACTCGTAAGCAGTTTTCAACATTATTACCTCATCAGCTAAAGAGCAATTGTTTGCACCGCTATTTGTTTTACACAGAGGAGCCCACTAGTAGTTTGCCTGTTCTGTTCGGAGATTTCTTTCTAGTAGCATTACAGACACAATCCTTTTCACATCTCACACTCCTAGGCAGATAATCATGGTGTACTTTTTAACTGAATACTGCTGTTTTCTTTGTTTTAGAAATGTAAACACAGAGAGTCAGCTGATAGTTTTTCATGCTGCCAATTATGGTTAATGAACTTTTCTTGACAAAACTACTACTTTATTTTATGATTTGTTGACGCAGTAATTTTTGGAATCAGAGTGTCAAATAGTGATTCTGAGAGACACTGGTGACACTGGCGGCTGAATGAGTGCATATGGTTCCTCAGAGGAATGATGCTTCTACAATGAAATAGCCAGAGGTGTCACCGCTTGCCTCTTCCTGAGCTCTCGATGTTGCATGTATTGATGTTACAAGGCTCCAATTATCAGATCTTTGGACCATATTTAAACTAATTTAAACTAATTTAAAAAGGTCTTACGAGGTATGAAGTACTATTACATTTAAACAAAGCATTTCCTGACATAGAGACACTACTATTGGTAAATGTTAGGCGCTGTGGGCTGGTAGCCTTAGCTTGTGTTCTTAGCTTTAGCTTGTGTTCTATCGTAATAACTTTGCAACATTACAGTCAACCCTCGTTTGTTTGGACTAATACAGGCAAGGAAATGTCGTACTTTAAAAATGTCTATATTGTCTCACACACAAAAGACTCAAACGAACCACTTTGAGTTATGATAAAAATAATAAATATAAAAGTTTTTGATAATTTTTTGGAATTAATCTGTCCGCAGAGGGTTAATAGCAGTGATAATAACAAATAGAAATCACAGTACAACACTCATGCGCACACCTTGCACACGTCGCTCACGTTGTCTGTCCCGAAATCCACCTATCATTCAATGTTGTCATTCTTCAGACATACACGGCAGCATCAGTCAATCATCCCGGATAAAACATTGTCCAAACAATTCAAAGTCCTGGGAAGTGGCGCTCGAATAAGCGGGGTTCGACTGTAATTCGTTCTTACATGGAACTCTCAGCGCTTCGCAGGCTTATATCAAGATATAATGGTAAGATTATTCTCCTTACTAGCTCTCAAAGGAATGGAACACAGCCTCAAAGTTAGTGAATTCCCTCGGGCTTTACCGGTGAATCTCTGACATAAACACTCATCGCTGTGTTCTGTATTCTATGCCTCTTCTAGGAAAGGAAGCCCAAAAACCACAAGAAAGTGTGAGATGATGGCTATGGATATGTCCGTAAGTTTTTCTCCCATATAGAATCAAAGCTCAGTTGTAATGTCTGGATTTGTAACCGTTAAAGATAATACGGCCTTCGTAATGCAAGGCTTGTTCTAGTGGGAATATAGATGCTTAGGTCTGCCAAATTAATGCTGTCATATTGCAATGTCATTATAGCATAGCTAGAAAAGAATTATCATTGAAACAGCGGGTCACGCAGGCTTGTTACGCTGATGCTGTTATTTTGATAAGCCACATTCCAAATCTTGCACATCACGTCAGCTGCTGCCAAAAGCTGGCTGCTTTTCAGCACAAGTAAGCTAACTTAATATACAGAACATCGATGGTAATTATATTTAGACAAAAATAGTATGTTATTACAGATAACTCACTACTACGCATGACACGCAATTGTAAAAAATTAAAAGTTTAAATGTCAAAGGTCACATATTATGTGCAATATCTCTTCAAGAAGCTACACAATGAACAGCACTAAAGTCTTGATCACGTTTTGTAAATAATTCATTTACATTGTTCAAATCTTAAAAAGAAACTGAGAAGAGAGTGCAGGCAAGTTTAGTAATATGTACATTCCTTACTAAGGAGCAGGTGTTTATAATATATTACAAGCACATGGTTGTCAGAGAGCGCTACGGTGCGTATAACAGGCAACTAAGAATTGGTTCATTAAACTTTTTTTAGTTTTTAAAAATGAATTCAAAGTAACAGTCTAGCAAACAGTGCTTAAATATATCCTAAACAATTGTGCACTTCAAACAAATTGAAAATCTGTTTAAAATTAAGAGTTGTCTTCTCTTTCATTTAAATTTTTGTTAACAAAGTGGACAACTCCTGATGTGATTTTTGCTGTCATGAATTCTTCTACATTAAATTTTTTGTAATATGCCACTTAGATGTCAAATAGTGTTGCGGTCATGCAGCTGTAGTATGCACTTATCAATTATTCTTGGATAGTTTAGATGACATCCATATACATGTATAATGTATGGTAGGCGACTATAGGTAGCTGCAAAATTATACTACATTGTAGCTGAAATTTGACTAGGAAAATTTTGAAAAACTATTTTAATCAAATGTCTCCCAAGATTGCACATGATTCATTTATTGCTACATGTGGCTTTATGATAGCTGTATTATTTTAATAATCATAATGTTAAAGTTAATCTGAGTTTAATATCTTTTTAAACCTTTTTAAACAGGAACTAATTGTGAGCCATTAATACTAATAAATTGGAAAGTTGTGATTGCTAAAAGTTCTGCAATTGATCAAATGACTGCAATTAATCACTTCAAACTGGCATGGCTAAATTACTGATGATGTAAAGTTATTAGTATGGAACGCAAACTAAAACGCACCAGCCCATAGCATCTAACATTTACAATAAGGATATCTATCAGGTTTATTAAGGCTGGTAGTTCAGGTTTATTAAGACTGGTAGTTCAGGTTTATTAAGGCTGGTAGTTCAGGTTTATTAAAGCTGGTAGTTCAGGTTTATTAAGGCTGGTAGTTCAGGTTTATTAAGCCAGGTAGTTCAGGTTTATTAAGGCTGGTAGTTGAGGTTTATTAAGACTGGTAGTTCAGGTTTAGTAAGGTTGGTAGTTTAGCTTTATTAAGGCTGGTAGTTTAGGTTTATTAAAGCTGGTAGTTCAGGTTTATTAAGGTTGGTAGTTCAGGTTTATTAAGGCTGGTAGTTGAGGTTTATTAAGACTGGTAGTTCAGGTTTAGTAAGGCAGGTAGTTTAGCTTTATTAAGGCTGGTAGTTCAGGTTTATTAAAACTGGTAGTTCAGGTTTATTAAGGCTGGTAGTTCAGGTTTTTTAAGACTGGTAGTTTAGGTTTATTAAGGCTGGTAGTTCAGGTTTATTAAGGCTAGTAGTTCAGGTTTATTAAGACTGGTAGTTCAGGTTTAGTAAGGCAGGTAGTTTAGCTTTATTAAGGCTGGTAGTTCAGGTTTATTAAGACTGGTAGTTCAGGTTTATTAAGGCTGGTAGTTCAGGCTTATTAAGGCTGGTAGTCCAGGTTTATTAAGGCTGGTAGTTCAGGTTTATTAAGACTGGTAGTTCAGGTTTATTAAGGCTGGTAGTTCAGGTTTATTAAGGCTGGTAGTTCAGGTTTATTAAGGATGGTAGTTCAGGTTTATTAAGGCTGGTAGTTAAGGCTTATTAAGGCTGGTAGTCCAGGTTTATTAAGGCTGGTAGTTCAGGTTTAGTAAGGTTGGTAGTTTAGCTTTATTAAGGCTGGTAGTTCAGGTTTATTAAGGTTGGTAGTTCAGGTTTATTAAGGCTGGTAGTTAAGGCTTATTAAGGCTGGTAGTCCAGGTTTATTAAGGCTGGTAGTTCAGGTTTAGTAAGGCTGGTAGTTCAGGTTTATTAAGACTGGTAGTTCAGGTTTAGTAAGGCAGGTAGTTTAGCTTTATTAAGGCTGGTAGTTCAGGTTTATTAAGACTGGTAGTTCAGGTTTAGTAAGGCAGGTAGTTTAGCTTTATTAAGGCTGGTAGTCCAGGTTTATTAAGGCTGGTAGTTCAGGTTAATTAAGGTTTGTAGTTCAGGTTTATTAAGGCTGGTAGTTCAGGCTTATTAAGGCCGGTAGTCCTGGTTTATTAAAACTAGTAGTTCAGGTTTATTAAGGCTGGTAGTTCAGGTTTTTTAAGACTGGTAGTTTAGGTTTATTAAGGCTGGTAGTTCAGGTTTATTAAGGCTGGTAGTTCAGGTTTATTAAGACTGGTAGTTCAGGTTTATTAAGGCTGGTAGTTAAGGCTTATTAAGGCTGGTAGTCCAGGTTTATTAAGGCTGGTAGTTCAGTTTTATTAAGACTGGTAGTTCAGGTTTATTAAGGCTGGTAGTTCAGGTTTATTAAGGCTGGTAGTTCAGTTTTATTAAGACTGGTAGTTCAGGTTTATTAAGGCTGGTAGTTCAGGTTTATTAAGGCTGGTAGTTCAGGTTTATTAAAACTGGTAGTTCAGGTTTAGTAAGGCAGGTAGTTTAGCTTTATTAAGGCTGGTAGTCCAGGTTTATTAAGGCTGGTAGTTTAAGTTTAGTAAGGCTGGTAGTTTAGGTTTATTAAGGCTGGTAGTTTAGGTTTATTAATGCTGGTTCACACTAAATACATAGATTTATACTTTCTTAGAGTTGCATACTCGTCTCTGCTTAATTAATTACATCAAAAATGTAAGAGAAGGCAACTTCTCTGATAACTGAGCTTTCAGCATACCTACAGACTTTACTAACACAGTTTGTCGTTGGATTTTGCCTTTTGTTGGTTACCACTAACAATAATAGTTTAGGTTAGTGTTCAGGCTGAAAAAGTAAATCTTTTATAAAACTCAATTGACAAAATCTTTCAAACGTTTGAATTACCATTTTGATGAAAACGTTTTGACAAAGCAATTTAGAATTAATAACTCATGGAAAGTGAATACGAGAGAGAAAATGTAGACACTCCTCAAAGATTATACGTAGGGGCTCGATTTACAACTCATATTATCTTAAGAGTCACACAAAAACTCTGAAAACGAAACAATTATTAAACGAAAGCAAAACTTATTAGTATATCTAAGAGAAAATTCATGCATGAACACCAATGATATACAGCGCCCACATTGAGGGCTGTATATCATTGATGAAAACCAAGCAAGGATTTGGAAGTGAGAGTTACACGGAATTGGAGTTGTGTATGTACTCTACAAACTCGATCACCATATTATAAGTTAGGTTTTTACACGTTCAGCAACTTTTTTTACTGGCAGAGCTCAGACCAAATTTATTGCCCAGGGTATAAGCTTGCGTACTTGATCAGGGCTGCGTCGTAAGCAACATGAGCTAGCGCGTATTCTCAAAACACTGTTTCACAGTTGCAACGGGCTGTTGTTAAACCTCCTTAGCCGCTCATTAAAATAATACAAAGGCGGAGTCTATTGAAGTAACTCGCCGATAATAAATGTTATTGGCTAAAGTCCAGAAGCATTTCACGCTACAACCTCGTGGGTCGCAACGAACACGCTTGTTAGCCTTTGTACTAGAAAAACTTTGCCGCCCCATGCACTTTGATGAACAATTGATCGACGCAATCCTAAACGTTGATCTCCAGGCACCGCAAACAAGCAAGCTCTCCGCTTGATGTTAGTAAGCTGTGTTCGTGAAGGCAAATCAGCCATGGGAACCGTTCTACGCTGTTGTGTCTGTGTTTTATTATGCGCCATCTCCATTTTTGGCATAAATTATCGCTAAAAGCTTACTGTTAACATCAATAATTGATCAAAAACAGATGTATATTTATTACGTTTGACTGACGAGTGTTCTTCGGTCTCGATTTACATAGTATTATTTATTCGATGTTGTTATTTTATATTTCTTTTGAACTGACCGAGCACATATACACTTTTATTAGCAGTTTGTTATGTGACTGCAAAATATTTGATTTGGGGCTTCGTCACGTGGGACAAGCTCTAGTTACTCTGTCACGTTTACAAGCTAATATCAGTACCTTTTTGTTTCATTCTACTATTTTGATATCACCAAAACGTTTGGCTGTGTGTCTAATCAGATGTGCTTGAACTAAAATTTGAATAGCTGAGCTTATGTTTAGTTTGTCTTCAGTGTAATCAAAGTTGCTCTGGTTCAAAACTTAGCTTGAGAATATTTTTGTAGCTACAGAATGGCTCCCACAGCTGGAGCGTCATGCTATCATTCGGAGTCTTTGTCTTCCACAAACCCATTTGAAGACATTGAGCTGAACGAAGTAGGGCTACCAGTAGCTCAAGGCTTGTACAACCCAGAAAATGAGAAAGATGCATGTGGTGTTGGATTTGTCGTGAATATCGATGGAAAGGCTTCGAGAAAGGTAGGAAAACGTTGAACACTTTAATATCTAAAGGTAGAACACAGAAAAACTGCCTTCTGGTTGAAATCTTAGTATTTAGTTTTTATATAGTTTGCTCACTGCGTATATATGAAGGCTACCTCTGGGATTTCTTATACACTAAAATACAATACAGTTGGAAGCTGTTCAGTTTTGAAATAAAATATAAGCATACTTATCTATTAGTACAGTCTTCCACATTGCCGTATTTTGCTTTTGTAGATTATAATATGTAAATTTTGTTTCTAAACAGTCAACGATCACGTTAGGTCTCCTAAGGTGATCACTTTAGTTTAGAGTTGTTTTACTGTCATTGTCTGTCAGCAGACTTGCTCGGACGTTGTCAGTCGTCTCTTAGTGCCATTCTTTTCAGTTTCTGAGTGTCAGCACATCAAAAAATTTTTTTGTATTCCATCTATCTTTTTTGATGGCCAGTTTTAGTAATCATTACAAAAATAGCTGTGAGTGAGAACATCACATATTCTTTATTTCCTATCAGCTCCACTAACTTTTGAATCAATCACAAGATCGATTCCCGGGACTGAGCGGCTGCCATTATAGCTGTAGGTAAAAACAGTACCGGCACTATGTTCCCCTTATTTACATGCAGTCCATCTCTGCTCTAAGCTAGTAATTATGAGCATTAATTAGCCACTACTGTCCACTAAGTTTTCTGTTGCTAATCTAATGCCGTCGAGTCCTTCTAGTCGGGCAAATGCTGTTAGTAATATTGGATTTCCTTGCATCTCAGTGTTGCTGAGATAGCCTGAGTTTTGTGTCGTCTACAGCGTATTTCACGCTTTGAATTGGTTTGGAGTTGCTTCCACTCCGAACCATAGAAATAGTAAAATTAGGACCCATTGGACGCCATTTTGCTCTGCTAAATTTGTGCGAAGGCATTCGCTGTAGGAATACTTTGACATCATCGAAGTGCTCACTGCTGATGGATTTGAATCAATAAAAATACTTGGCCAAACTCTCCCCAGCGGAGGTAAAAAATATTGGCTGCTACGCACTACTGTTTCTGCTTGACCTTTTGAGTTGAAAAGTGACCGTGACCCAAAAGCGAGTCTACTTCAATTAGTTTTGTTAGCATTCGAAGCATGGAAACAATAATTAATGTCGACTTCACTTCTTGATATTCAGGTTTTGCTGGCATTGCTCTTACACGGGCTGTAAAATCGCTCAAATCTATTGAATTCTAAAACTTGTTCGATGTTAGTTAGCGTGGTGTTTGATTATTACACTGCTGACTCTATCTTTATCCCATACACTAGAATTGATCTGATATAGATTTTTCAGGCAGTTGCATACGATGCTACAACTTTAAAATGATTTGGTATCTTCTCAATAAATTGTTATTTTATTTTCCCCTCAATTTGTGCTTTTTAATAGTTAATATTTAATATTTTGTCAATTGCTGCTGGATTTTCTTCCTGAATGTTAAAAGGGTTCCATCTTAGTGAAGAACAGAAAAACCTGGCTCTCATATAATTTGTAGGATAGTATCAGAAGTGTACTGTACCTTCCAGAACCTTCTGGTACGGAAAGTTTACCTTCCGCTAGAATGTAAAGTTTATATATATATATACATATATATATACATATATATATATACATATATATATATATATATATATATATATATATATATATATATATATATATATATATATATATATATATACATATATATATATATATATATATACATATATATATATAATATATATATATATACAGTGAAACTCGGATAACTCAAACTTCAAGGGACCGAGCAAAAGTGTTCGAATTATCAGAGTGTTCAAGTTATCAGAGCACTGTCACAAGTCCATGTATTTACTTATTTATTAGTAGATACATGAACATATACAAACTATAATATAAATCAAAAGCACAAATGGCTTGTTTCAAATTAAATGCTTCTAATGTAAAGTTTAAAACGTTTTTATCAAAAAGTATAGAGATTTTTCTATCACTTGAGATTGGTTTGTTGTTTGAGGTGATGTTATTGCCAGGACGTTTTTAGATTGACATTGGCAAAACTTGATCATTGCTGAAATGCTCAAAGAAAAGACATCTTTTTCTTTTGAGCGTTTTACCCACGATCAATTTTGCCGATCTTTCTTGAAGTTTATGGAAAGATTACCTTACTTTACCTGGAATTCGTTAAGAGCAACACTCCGAGGCAGTTCAATTAAAAGTTTTACGAGGTTTTATGGTACATTGTATATCACTCACGCTTTTTGAATGGATACTTATTGAATGTACACACGTATTTTGTGTTTAGGTCAAACGATGAATAGTTTTTTTTAGCTAAGACAAAGTATACGTTTGATTTCAACAATTTTTAAGACGTTTTAAACATTCAACATTCCGACGTTAATTCAACACGGAATCAACGTCGGAAAACTATTCATCACGGGCTAGCCGAGTCACGCACTCAAGGATTTTCGCCACGCAAATACAAAACAAAAACAACATGCTGTTTTTGTTTTGTATGTGCGTGGCAAAAATCCTTGCGCCCGTGACCCGGCTAGCCCGTGCTATTCATCGTATAGCAGTATAAATCAAATTTCACCAAACCTTTAGAACAGTCGTTGACAAAAATATTTTGCCGATGGAGGTAATAACGACGCTTATGAATTACGAAAAGTTGAGGTTTACCTCTATGGCTTGAAATAAAGTGATTTTCTAAAGCGATAGCAACCGTTTCGGTAGACATTGGGCAAAAAACAGTTCGTTATAACAGTGTTGAATTCGAGTTATATAGAGCCATTTATCATTGCGTGGGAACGGACCAAGCAAATCCAGTCGAGTTAACCATGTGTTCGCTATATCCGAGGGCGAGTTATCCATGTTTCACTGTATATATATATATATATATATATATATATATATATATATATATATATATATATATATATATGAACCAGGCTTAGGACCACCCACCGTAATGACACTTCCTGTGTCATTACGGTCCTTAATTTTCTCTTCAACTGTAAACTGTATGACCTAATTTGTTCCTGATGATAAGTTGCTGCCTTTTAAAATGAGCCAACTTGTTTCAATGACAAACAGACTGTAGAGATTTTAACCTCAAAGATTTCTGGGAATCGTATACTCTGTAGGTTCTGGAAGATGCTAAAGTTATGCTGGAGAGAATGGAGCACAGGGGAGCATGTAGCTGCGATAACATGACAGGGGATGGAGCAGGGCTCATGGTGGCCACCCCTCACGAGTATTACAAAAAAGTACTCAGGTATATGGCTAAGCTATAGCATTTTGCATTCGCTTACCTCGGTTCACCACCATTAAAGGCAGTCTGTGTACCGTGTATGTGGTATAAATCATGCCTTCGAGCAATGGGAACTTGTATAGAATTGGAAAGAAAGTTTAAGGAGAATTATGTAATCCATCAAAGTTCATAATTATTTTAGCCATAAACTCCAATAAGCCTCCAAAAACTCAAGGTCAAACTAGCAATTACACTCGTTATTGACCCTACGCTGTCAAATACCCAAGTATGTTAATCTCTAACCATGCCTTCATATTGTTACATAACGTAGTGCCAAGCTTTGGCACTACAAGATTTTATGATAGATTGTTTATCATCTAGCAAACATTGGTACCTTAGCACTTGACACAAGGGTGGTCGTGCTTTCCGATCACGCAGGACATTCATGAATGCCAATGGATAGAGTGTGATATCTGTAGGTCATTCGTGTAGATGGCCCCTACCTCGATTATATATAGCAATTGCTATCAGTGTTGAATATTTGAGTGAGTACTACTGCGACCATTGCTAGATAAGACACTCAGCTGCAGTTTGTAAAGAAGGCTCATGTCTTGTTCTTGTATGGATTACAGGAACGCGAGTTGTAAACCCAGAACATTTCAACTATTGATCTATTGAAAGACCAACTATTACAACCATGATAAAATCATTAGCTATCTACGCGATCCCATGTATTCCAGCATAATGCCATCCATAAAAATGCATCCATATTTAAGGCGCACTTATTAGTCAAAAGAAAAAGAAACATTTGAGGTTTATAGTATCCAAACCTTTGGACAAAAAGTTGGAGTTGGGGTGGCTAGAAAAGTGTCTTGCCTTAATTGATTCTTTCAGTCAAATAAAACAAGGCTGATTAGTCTGCACCACCATCTATTTCAGGACTAAGGTCTATTTCAGGACTAAGGTCGTCTAGGTGGAAAAAGTAGCCAAAAGAATAAACATATACCGTGCGCCATCGGGTTACGATGACCCTGTTATATGATTTTTGTCCTACAATGTAGAACACAATCATTTTTGCCTTCTCCATATGAAATATTTTTCTCTCTTTCCATAGGAAATATTTTTCGTCACACGATATCAATAAAATTTTTTCTTGCAATTCAAATTTGGCAGTCATTGCGCTGATTACGTCGGAATAGCAAACATGCCGGTATGCTATTCGACGAAATCCCACAACAACGAATAAAAAAGATACGATGCTTGATATTACTCAGTTTGGCGTTATTCAATTTTAGTTATTGTGCAAAGGAAAATAGAAATGGATAGGTGATAAAATTTTAGCGATGAAAAAGTTGAAGTTCAGTGAAATAGTTAAAAATACATATTAAAACTTAGCTTTAAGTATGTGTTTAGTAAGCTAAACTCATTTAAATTACATTCAACATTTAAAATAAATGTCTGTCTCGAACACCCTACGGTACGTACTGCAAAAAGTACATTGTAATGTTGCATTGATTGCAGATTATAACAACTAAATACACTAAAGTTACTGTAGATAACTATAGTAACAGTAGGTACTGTGAAACCTCTAATTGAGCGTCACCCTCTATTTGAATGCCACGTCCATTTGACCACAACGTTGGCAATCTTTGATCTTTATGAACTCATAATATCAATTGATCAGTAGAAAAGTGTCCGCAAAGTTGTATTAATAATGAATCGTTTACATCAATAACAATTAATGTAAAATTCCAAAGCTTTTCATTTTTTTCGTTAAAAGTTTGAAGGCAACACCATAAAAATAATTAATGCCTGTCTCAGGCTACTAGTAGTTCCTTGCTTAACTCTGTCTTGAAACTCCGAAGTACATGTTCGTATACAAAAATGGTTTACATCTACGATGCTAGATGAACGACTAGTTTTAGGGTGAAGGTTGCGTTTAGCGATCAAAACTTTCACACATTGTCGGGCCTATTTGTGCTACATGCAACATATAAAAGTATTGCTGCAGCAAAAATTGTTTGGACGCTGATATCGACTAGTTCAGTAGTCAGAAAAAGATTGAGGCCAGAAGACGTTGTGGAAGGTATTGGACAACCAGAAGATGGTCGTTCTATCGAGAGAAACAAGCAGAATGCAGCTATCCGAGAAAACATTGCAAATACTTTTGGTTTTAACACGTTAATTTTTGTTTTTGCGTGTAATATAAGTATGGTTCGTTTATGTCACTCGTTCATGAATATATATTTGTATCATTTGATAGATTATTGTTGTATAACTTATGAATAATTATGCAGATTTATAGCATGTTATTTAATAGCATTTTGTGGCTATATTAACACGGCTTACGATGGATCGATGCTCATAATTCCACTTCTATTGCACATAAAAAGCTAGTTTTGGCAGCAAACTGTAGCAAACATATCAGTGAGTGCAATGAGCTTTTATGCAAAATTGCTAATTATTGATATAGAATAAAAGTATGTCTTTAACTTTAGAATGAAATAAAAATTGAAAATGCCAACAAATTGCAAAGAAGGACACAGGCTATAATATCATCGCAGGTCAATTGCAAGCAATAGATATCAACTGGTAGATATATTTCTCAGTTTCTTGATGCATATTTATTAAGAGATCTTTGACCAGTTAGACGTAAGTTAGCATATTTATTGCATTCAAATTGTTTAATAAATTTCTTTTTCCCACCGGAAAAAGAGGGCAAAATATAGGCGACATTCGCTTCGCCCGTAATAGGGCTAAATTAATCTTGCGAAAATTCTGACGAGCTCTTTGAAAAATAGACCGCCAGTCTCTATTTGAACGCCGCCTCCAATTGACCGCCACCATAGAGCAGAGGTTAAAAAAGAGAGGGCCACGGCGTTCAATTAGAGGTTTTACAGTAGCTATAGTTACTAAGGTTAAAATATTATTCTATTACGAATTTTTAATATGTACAGTACATATGTAAAGTCTTGATGGTTTTTACCAGGAGGTGTTTGCATTAGATACATTATTTGCAATGGGTTTCTATACCCCTCTCTATAAAGTTTTTGCCTTATGATGCCGAAATTGGAATGAATTAAAATCATATGGTGAGGGTGCACTGTACTGAGTTGTCATGCCGAGTGATTTAGAGTGTCGGTCTTGTTAACAAGGGTTTGTGCCTCAAAGAAATGCCACTGTTAGCATTAAATTGTGCAAAATCACCAAAGCAGTTAGCCTGCTGTAGTTATCCTAAACAGAAAGCTTATGGTAACAAATATTTGTGTTGGCCGTCGAACTTTCGAAGCATGTAACACAAAACAAACTGATACAGGACATACCTGTGATGGAAAAGTGACTAATCACTTCAGTCTTGGTGTTGTGTTCGTGTTTCTGCACAGATTAACATAAAATGTATAACTTAAAAAGAGACACTTTTGTCCATGTTTGCTCTTTTCTCCTACTATAAAATATTACAGTTTCTAGCTTTCCTGGGAGTGTCGCGCTCTCATCCTTTAGCGTGTACAGTCAAACCTTGACTTGCAGTCACCTTTATGCAAGAAATCTTTGACACGTAACATAAAATTCGGAAAAATAATTGTTATAAATTTTGAAGTAATATCCAACTTTGTAAGTGAAAGTAAAAAAATAATGAGGATAATATAAAAAGAAAATATAAAAATAATACAAAGCTAATATGTTACATTAATTTAAAGTCCAGTGTAAGTTATAGTAAGCTATGTTACATATAGCCATTACCCACTTTATTACCAGCCTGCGTATTGCTGAGCCTCCGCTTTCCGTATACGATCTTTTCGAGTGAAATAATAAAACAGATCTAGGGTAATTCGTCATTGGTAAATTTGTTGCAGACTATCTGTCATAGTATAATTGATTACAGAATATTATTTGTCACCCAATATTATTGCATCTTTTTTAGATTTTTATTTACTTTACATGTGTATTTTGTACTCCTCAGTGTTTACTGATGAATTTTCCAGACTCCATAAAACACTTTTTTGAAAATTATTATTTACCAATTTATTTTTACGCATAACTTGTTGTTGAAGTTATTTTTTGCTTCTATATAATAAAGTTTTATTATTGTATGTAGTTTTATTATTATATGTAGTTTTATTATTATATGTAGTTTTATTATTATATGTAATTTAATTATTATATGGAGTTTTATTGTTATATGTAATTTAATTATTATATGGAGTTTTATTGTTATATGTAATTTAATTATTATATGGAGTTTTATTGTTATATGTAATTTAATTATTATATGGAGTTTTATTATTATATGTAATTTAATTATTATATGGAGTTTTTTTGTTATATGGAGTTTCTTAACTATTCACTATTGTTTTTCGGACTCTACAATGTATTAAGCAAAATGAAATCCATGAATATAAAATATTCAAAAATATTTGTACCAGAATATGATGGTTTCCAAACACAAAGCAAATACCAGAATGGATCAACTTGCTGTGTTGAGGTTTAACTGTTTTTTTTTAACGGTTTTACTGTTAGTCTTTATATTACAGATACAATAGGGTATGTAAGTGTCTTGAAATGTTCTTATTGTATGTAAACTAAAACTGTTTGTAACTGCTGAGGATATTTTTTGAATCTTCCGTTTAAATTTTTTGGACACATGACCTATTTGCAATCTGAACCTATAGACATGTGAAATCAGATTATGTTTACGCTGTGTGATATTTCTACATAATAATATGATGTTGACTCAGGAATTTAACTTTCTGTTGTATCATTGTTTGATTGTGTTTGCTGCAGAGAAGAAAGTGACATTGACATACCTCCTGCAGGAAGCTATGCCACAGGTTTACTGTTCCTTGACACTTCTACTCGACAGAAGGCTGAGATGCTTTTCACAGACCTGGCAAAGGAATGCTCCCTGGAGGTCAGTCTGATTCGCTCGCCAGCCACTTGTCAGGCACTGGTGCAGCCAGGTGTCTCTACAGTATCACCATATGGATACTTACTAGTTGTGTGTGAGCAGTCCCTCAAAGATCGAGTAGGATGTCTGCTTTGTTTACGGCAAGCAGATGCTGTGCACATTTTAAAAGGGTTATTATACAAATGCTGGCTCTATAATCTTGGCTAAACAATGTCTGTGTCCACTAGAACCTCGACGACTGGAGACATTCCTAGTTGCAGAGAGGAACTTAAGGTTGGATGTCATTCTTATCACCATGGGTGGCCTTATGGGGATTGAACCCTAACCTGTTGTTTACATGTCAGGTGTGCTATACCACTCGGCCAAGGCTGTTCCTAGTGTAGGGCATAATGGATTACATTCTGTACAATACTTTACTGCATTTGCATAAGACATTTCTAATCATGTATTGCAACTAATCGATAAATGTTGATTCCTTTATTGTATTCCTGGTTAGTATACTAGGATATTTATATATATTTTAGTCTTATGCCAATGCTTCACGTTGTAAATTTTGACTTACGGAACGAATAAAAAAGGTATTGCATGGGTTTGATATGATAGTTAGTGAAGTCGTCAACATGAAGTTGAAAGTTTTTGTGTGATCTTAAAGTCACAGATTAATTTAATCACTATCTGAGAACATAACTCCCAAAACCTTTTGTTTTTCTTATTCAGGTGCTCAAGTGGAGGACAATTCCTGTATTGAATGAGATGATTGGAGACATCGCTTCAGCCAGAGAGCCTCTTATCAGACAGGTCTGAAGACTTGTTGTCCCAGACTTGTTGTCATATAAATTGGGGATTTATATTGGCTTACCAATTGATTTATTGATTGATTGATTTATCAGGCATCGACTATCGAGAGCTTTAAATATTGTTTAAATGCACCTTTTTGGTTGAATATGAACTAGTCTAGTTTAACTCTGTAGAACATTTATTATTTTGCACTGTTTTGTTAGCTAAGTGGATTGGCTTTACAGTGTTTCATTTAAACGGAATTTTCCTACCGGGATATTATTTTATCTTGATGAAAGTAACAAAAGTTCCGTTAAATTAATATTATTAAATTATGTGCTCTTTAATTTGAGGGACAGAGAGTTGAAATTGACTTCTATTACAAAACATGCTGAGAAAGAGGGTTAAAATTACCCTACTAGTTGTACACCCTACTAGCTGTACACCCTACTAGTCGTACACCCTACTAGTTCTGCACCTACTAGTTGTACACCCTACCAGTTGTACACTCTACTAGTTGTACACCCTACTAGTTGTACACACTACTAATTGTACACCCTACTAGTTGTACACCCTACTAGCTGTACACACTACTAGTCGTACACCCTACTAGTCGTACACCCTACTAGTCGTACACCCTACTAGTCGTACACCCTACTAGTCGTACACCCTACTAGTTGTACACCCTACTAGTTGTACACACTACTAGTTGTACACACTACTAGTTGTACACCCTATTAGTTGTACACCCTATTAATTGTACACTCTACTAGTTGTACACACTACTAGTCGTACACCCTACTGGTCGTACACCCTACTAGTCGTACACCCTACTAGTTGTACACCCTACTAGCTGTACACCCTACTAGTTCTGCACCCTACTAGTTGTACACCCTACTAGTCGTACACCCTACTATTTGTACACCCTACTAGTTGTACACCCTACTAGTCGTACACCCTACTAGTTGTACACCCTACTAGTTGTACACCCTACTAGTTGTACACACTACTAGTTGTACACCCTACTAGTTGCACACCCTACTAGTTGTGCACCCTACTAGTTGTACATCCTACTAGTCGTACACCCTGCTAGTTGTACACCCTACTAGTCGTACACCCTACTAGTTGTACACCCTACTAGTTGTACACCCTACTAGTTGTACACCGTATTAGTTGTACACTCTACTAGTTGTACACCCTACTAGTCGTACACCCTACTAGTTGTACACCCTACTAGTCGTACAGCCTACTAGTCGTACACCCTACTAGTTGTACACCCTACTAGTCATACACCCTACTAGTCGTACACCCCAATAGTCGTACACCCTACTAGTTGTACACACTACTAGTCGTACATACACCCTACTAGTTGTACACACTACTAGTTGTACACCCTACTAGTCGTACACCTCGCTAGTCGTACACCCTACTATTTGTACACCCTACTAGTTGTGCACCCTACTAGTTGTACATCCTACTAGTCGTACACCCTGCTAGTTGTACACCTACTAGTCGTACACCCTACTAGTTGTACACCCTACTAGTTGTACACCCTACTAGTTGTACACCCTACTAGTTGTACATCCTACTAGTCATACACCCTGCTAGTCGTACACCCCACTAGTCGTACACCCTACTAGTCGTACACCCTGCTAGTCATACACCCTACTAGTTGTACATCCTACTAGTCATACACCCTGCTAGTCGTACACCCTACTAGTCGTACACCCTACTCGTCGTACACCCTACTCGTCGTACACCTACTCGTCGTACACCTTTCATCTGTACTGCATTACATTACACTTGTATATGGAATGTGTTGGGAGATGCAACATAAGCGTCCGTTCTGCGACAAAACTTACTGGATATCGATTCGTGTGCGTAAGGCTACTTAAGCCAGATAAGATCAGTGAATTTCTTTGATATCGTATTGATTTGTATTAATGACAAACCCTTCCATATATTTTAGGTGTTTGTCACATGCTCTCAGGTAGAAAACTTGAAGAAGCAGGTTTGTATTCATATTTACTTTCTGTAGTTGTTGATCTCTAACAAAATATGAGATACTCGCAGATATGACGAGGTAAACGCAGATATGATTCTATTATTAGACACGCTTAATGCTTAGCATTTATTTTCTAGACAAATAACAAGTTATCTTAAACAAAGTTTCACCGGAGAATATGATGAAAGACGCGGAATGTGATAAACTCTGTTCATAGTATCAAATGTTTAAAGTTAACCATGTAAATATTTGGTTACGTAATTCTAGTGACATTTCTGTGATTTTACTGATGGCTTGTTCTACAGCTCATGCTCAAGCATCTTTAACAATACTGTGTTATTCCACTGATGAAATCTCTCCAGGATAAAATTAAGCTTCTTGTTCCGCAGTCATTCTTGCATGATTTTGACATTCATATACTTCTTACTGAATTAGTATATGCAACAAATATTGTTGTTTCGTCACTTGTGGGTATAATGATATCAGATAATATAATGATATCAGACAGAAATCAATGTTTTAGATTATTTGGTTCTTCACTAGCTAGGACAACCGTGGTTTCTATCATATATAAAAAAACAAATATTTTTCTTCGTCTTCTAGTTTTCTCACCAGTACATCAATACATCTGAAGTGATTAAATTAAATCAGGTTATCTTATGCTTCTCCTTTGCAGACATATCTTCTTATGAAGAGCTCAACCCACAAAATACCACAGCATGGCTTCAGATTCTACATATGCAGTCTCTGTGTTGACACAGTTGTCTACAAGGTACTCAGACTATTGCTGTAATGTTAGTGTAGCGGTTTTTACTTTATTGAATGAGAACATTTTGAAAACCAGGATATTTTTATTCAACCGCGGCGGTAGATTTAATATGAGACTTGCTCGTGATTGGTCAATTTAGGCTTCATGCTATTTTTGTTTTTGGTGAGTCGATTTTTAAAAATTAATTTGATAGTTTCTGGTTTCAGATACATTCAAATTAATTTGAATGTTTTTGGTTCATTTTTCTATATGATTTGCTAGGTTTGGTGTGTTGACATAGTCTTTCCAATTAGACAGCGGCTATGGATCTCTATTGCTTAAACAGAAAGTACAGTGCACCCTCGAGATACGATGTTAATCCGTTCCAAGGTTGGCATCGTATGGTGAAAAAATCGTATGTCGGGGTATAGAACCCATTGTAATTATACAATGGAAAAATGCAAGGTAAAAATCGTCCAAAATTTTATAAAAATGCGGTACATATTGAAAATTAGTAACATAATAGTATGTTAATTTATGTTTTAGTATGTATTTTGAATTAATTTACTGAATTTCAATTTATTATCACAAAATTTTATCCTTCATAAGTTTGTCTTCACTTTCATTATAAAATTTAGCGTGTCTGGTTGAAACCTTTTTCAACCAGAATTCAATAAGAAAGGCCGAGCGATGCAGTTATCGAAAGCGGCCTCTCACACACTTGACCATTTAATGGCTACTGAAAAGAAAAATGAAATTTTATTAACTATTATACAGGACGTACATACCTTTGGAGTAACGTGACTTTAGCTGGTACATGTAGCGAATAAAGCAGAGAGGAGGTAAAAACGTATCAATGTTAATTATGTTGCTGTACACTTGAAGGTTAATTTAATACGCAATGAAATTGAATTTTTGGCAGGCGAAAAAAATTTGTCTAGTCCTGTCCAATTTTTCTTCTGATTTAAAAGAAAAAATGCTGGTGCAATGCAGAAAACTGCTAGCTAGCTAACGCTTGTAGAATGATCAAGAGAAGGTGCTACAGTAGCTTTTCTTGCATAAAACGTGCACAAGAATCAATGTAACCATACGTACAGAGTTGGTACGTATTTATACACTAGAGGACAAGGCTTTAACAAGTTTCAGAAAGTAATGTGAATGCATCAACTATTTTGAGCAGCTAGTTATATGAGTTACATACATACGATGAATTGTATTCACATAGGAGATAACAAGCCCATCTGCAAAGACATGGTTAAACAAGAAAATAAAACAAAACCAAAAGGAAACAAATAAAATGAATAAAATATGAAAAATGTGCCACACAAGAGATAAATAATATATATTATACATGTATTGTTTTAATGTACCATTCCACATCAGTAAATTAAACACTTGAAACATTTCTGCCAATGTGGGGGTTTTCTGTATCTTCTACCTCCTCGCCCTTACTAATTGGTTGCTCCTTTTGAATGCCGATCGCGTGCATGGCCTTCTAACTCCTTCAAATCTTTAGTCGTAAGCTTCTTCTTGCGCTTGCTTTAATGGAGTTCTTGTTTTAATAATAATTGCAAATGCTGATTGGTTGCGATCATATTCCTTGACGATGTTAATAATACGGGTGCCTTCTTCTTATTTACGACATCCTACTTTGTTGACATATAATTCATTTTTCCTTCGTTTTGTAACGTTTGTATCGGTCTCAGATTCCATAGCTAACGAATTAAATGTAGATACTTGTAGTTATATACGTACGCTGACTTAATAGTTTATAGTAAAAGATATAATAACGCTACAAATGAATATTTGCTCTCGCTTGTGTATTTTACACGAAATTTTCTATGCGGAATGCTGACATGAGAGAAGTCGATCATCCTGTCTCTTCTAAACATTCTGAAAATTTTTTCGGCAAACTATATTTCGGTGTCTTTTTTATTTCGACGTGCGTTATGAGCACACTGACCGCCAAATTTTAACTCGGGCGAAACCTTTCTCACAATCGTATGGTGAAATAAAGTTCGTATAGCGAGGTGAAGATCTCACAATGTTTGACTTCGTAAGGTGAAAAAATCGTATATCAGGGTAATCGTATCTCGAGGGTACACTGTACTTTACATTATACAATGTACTTTACAGTATATTACTTCAGTCGCTTTGAATTAACTGCTTGAGCCTTTGTAGATGCTGGTTTGCCATCCTTTACCACATTTCTCCATCTTTTCATGTCTTGTGAGAATACTATTCTCACAAGACATGAATTCTTCATGAAGAAGTATTCATGAAGAATAATATTTTCACCGTTATCTTATTATGCTAACGGTGATTAGCTTTTCTCTCTTTGGCCCGGTGTTCTATTTGCTCTGTATTGCTCAATTTAGAAATCATACTTACTAAGTTTCCATGGAGCGGTCGGTAGTGTAGCGTCACCTGAGTGCCCAGTACCGAAGTGTTACAGCGGGCCAACAAGCGGATCATGTTTTCATAGCAGGGCAATGGTTGCGCGGCACTTTATGTCAAGGTTATTTCTTTAAGAGGTCAAGTACAAAACAAACCCTGGATGATCAGAAGAAAAAACCGCTACTTTTATGGTTCTATTCGCTATGCACATGACACTAGTTTATCAACAGCTTTTATTTCTACTGCATCGAACTATTATACAACTAAATTGGGGTGTTTTAACAACAAAATCTTTTCTGCATATGAAGCAACAGGGAAGCAAGGCCTGTACACACGCGCAAGTACGCCGCTGTTGGTCACTAAGACCGTTTTGAAGGCACAAGAATGGCACATCGCGCGGATGTTGTGCTTCCAAACAGTGACACTGAATCACGACAGAGTGAGAGTGACACGGCTGTTTCCATGATGTCGTTGCAGCTCTGTATGGGATTGTGTCCCCGTGCTATCATTGTATGGAGACTTAGTAATTGTCGGCCTGTATAGCGTTCAATTCATAAATCATATGACTCACATCATAAATGACTTAGTTAAAGTCGTGATAAGCTAGCTAGTCAAACTAACTAGTTACCAAACTAGTCTCACGGCTACACACTTATATCAGCTGCGTACATTTATGATTGAATTCTCTGACACGTTTGATTTTTCAGGGTCTGTTCACACCGAGGCAGCTTTTTACATACTTCTGGGATCTGCAACAGCCAGAGTTCCAAACAAAGATGGCCATGGTGCACAGCAGGTTCTCGACAAACACTTTCCCTAGCTGGGAGCGAGCTCATCCCCAACGGTTGGTTTAGGCTAATCTTAGATGATAGGTGTTCTAGAACTTAGTATGATATATTCTATACCTTTGTATGGTATATTATATACCTTAGTATGATGTATTCTATACCTTAGTACGATATATTCTATACCTTAGTATGGTATATTATATACCTTAGTACGATATATTCTATACCTTAGTACGATATATTCTATACCTTGGTACGATATATTTTATACCTTAGTACGATATATTCTATACCTTAGTACGATATATTCTATACCTTATTACAATATATTCTATACCTTAGTACGACATATTCTATACCTTAGTACGATATATTCTATACCTTAGTACGATATATTCTATACCTTGGTACGATATATTCTATACCTTAGTATGATATATTCTATACCTTAGTACGATGTATTCTATATCTTAATATGATATATTCTATACCTTAGTATGGTATATTATATACCTTAGTACGATATATTCTATACCTTAGTACGATATATTCTATGCCTTAGCTTAAGCTTCGGGTGTTAATGCCAGCTAATTCATCAAGTCAATAGTGTAGGATTTGCATGGCTACACATACAACTTTCTATGATCAAATTTCTATCAAATTTTTAGCTTTAAACATTTCAGCTATTTATTTTATAATCAAGTTTGCCCCATCGATGCCTGTCATCATGCGCAGGTGACTCATATCACATGTATTCAAGTTACCAGGCAAGACCAACAACGCGCTGGTTTTCTCTCATATATCTGATTTGTGGTGATGCTCTGCTGGCCCTTCTAAGATACCGCACGAAACATTCAAATTTCAAAGTCTAAAAGTTTGAATGCGTCTCAGGACTAGGAATTAACCACAAATAGTTGTGATGTCACTAAGAGGTCACTAACGGGCCATGTGGTTTCACAGATGATATCAGTCATTATTTACTTGAAGTATAGCTTGTCATCGATTGTTTTGGCATGACTCCATTCCTATGTAGATATCTGTGCCACAATGGTGAGATCAACACACTACGAGGCAATGTCAACCTGATGAGAGCTAGAGAGGGAGTGATGAAGTCTAACATATATGGAGATGATCTTTCCAAGCTCTACCCCGTTGTAGAACATGGCATGTCTGATTCTGGTAGCCTTGACAATGCCCTTGAGTTTCTCATACATGCTGGGGAGCGGTCTCTTCCCGAGGTTAGTGAGATAATAATGAACCGAGGCATGAATCCTATGTTCTGAAGGGAGCAAATCATTTAGGCTAAACTGAAAATGAATATCTAACAACACAAAATTAATATCCTGAAATATTATTTAACATTTTTAATGCCAGATGATTTTATCTAAATTTAATTTTATGTTGGTAATAGAATATTTTAAACATACATATGTGACTAATAATACCATGTTTTATACTGGTCAGACTCGCTGCCTGCAAGATTTCTGACAGTAAATTAAGTTTTTAATGTTTTATTGCATTAAGCGGGATCTATGCTGAAATCACAGGCTTTTAATTTATAGTATTCTGGTTGGCACTGCCTCGGTTAAGAAATGATTGAAGTCACAATATCCTTAAAGTAAAGCTAGTTATAAGCGTGTAGGTTCCTAGAATAGGAAACTTTAAAAACTATAACAGCCAATAAATTTGTGTCACATATTAGTTGGATAGCCTTATTTGGTCATTTTATGGTAATTCTACATCCTTGTATATAGCTAAGGTGAAGGAAAAAGGTGTTAAATAAAGTTTTATAGTCCAGAGTGTCTACCAACTGTTAGAGTGTCTACCAACTGTTAGAGTGTCTACCAACTGTTAGAGTGTCTACCAACTGTTAGAGTGTCTACCAACTGTTAGAGTGTCTACCAACTGTTAGAGTGTCTACCAACTGTTAGAGTGTCTACCAACTGTTAGAGTGTCTACCAACTGTTAGAGTGTCTACCAACTGTTAGAGTGTCTACCAACTGTTAGAGTGTCTACCAACTGTTAGAGTATCTACCAACTGTTAGAGTGTCTACCAACTGTTAGATGGTGCATCAATATTAAAAGCATGAAGTTGAATGCTAGAAGTCATTTGAGATGCATAGAGTAATTTACAATTTTATTTTATTACAACAAATTATAGTGAGAAATTTTGAAGCAATGACTGACTCTCAATTATTTGAATTTGATTGAATAAATACATATTTGATCAAAAGTAGAGCACTTTTTTATATACAAAAAGGTTTCATGCTAATACGGTGTAAGTTGTGTTTTGGTAACTAGCGTGTTTTCAGCCTCCATGATATTTATAGTAGCATGTGAAAGTTGGCTACATGCAAATGGTATCATTTGTGAGACGATAACTCCAAAATATACAAATCAGTAATTCATAAACCATGCTCTGTTTAATCACCTGCAGACAAGAAATTAACGAATGAGAGATGACATAATATTGTAGCTAGAGACATCGGCTAGTCTTTTTATTCATTAAATAGTTATAGTAGTTCGAGTACTTTATCACCTTCTTGGCTATATATATTATACATATTATAATTTATATATTATAGATATTATAATATATAATACCTACAATATATGTATTGTATATCTGTCACCTGGTCCTTACTCCTGGTTGCAATTTACTCCAGAAAAAACTCAACATTTCTCAGATGGCTGGGAAAAACAGGTGTTTACCGGAAAAATTAGGAAACATTGGTTTTACTGGGAAATACATAAATATAATAAACCCTATATCTATGGGTTTACTGTATCTATGGGTTTACTATATCTATGGGTTTACAATATCTATGTGTTTACTATATCTATTGGGTTTACTATATATATTGGTTTGCTATATCTATGGAGAGTTGCTACAAGTTCTTCCATCTGTTATCAAGTAGAACATGAATGAAGCAGTTCTGCAGTTTACAGTGTACAGCACGTGATAATCAGGCCTGCTTCATCAGCTGCCCTGGAAGTAACATTTAGTGTTGTGCAGACTAAAATCCGCCACTGGCTTGGAATAGATAAGTCTGCGAGTGGTATTGTGTGCCACACACCTGAAAGTTGTCGATACAAACCGAAAATATCACAATTACTGTACAGTCATTAAATTACAAAGTTGAGTTTAGTCTTTATCATTTAAAGGGCCAAAGGGATGAGTTTAGGATTATATAACGTAAAATCCCGATAGCGTAAATGTTTGGGGAATGAATTAGGAGCATTAACATTGTAGGAGCGTCAACTGTTAAAAATTAACAGTTTTTTGTTATACTAATCGCAGTAATGTTTAATTGTTTAGGCTATCCTCACAATGGTTCCTGAGGCTTGGCAGAATGATGATAACATGCCATCGGACAAAAAAGCCTTTTACCGCTATAACTCGTTCAGCATGGAACCCTGGGATGGGCCAGCTCTGCTTGCTTTCTCCGATGGGAGATACACAGGGGCCGTTCTTGACAGAAATGGGCTGCGGCCCAGCAGATACTATCTCACCAGCCAGAACTTCCTATACATGGCGAGTGAGGTCGGGGTGTGCACTGTTGCCCCGCAGGACGTTGTGCAAAAGGTAAGAGCTACATAAGCAAAGCTAATAAACGGTGAAACAGCTGTCACAATTTCTTGCTTCACAAATATAGTTGCACTTACTACAGGAACATAACAGCAAGGTCCTCTATTAATTTAGCTTTTATCTATAGCCCTAGGTGAATGTCCGGCGTTGCGCGGGGATAAAAAGGTTTTTGCGCAGAAAAATTATTTTAATCAAAATATACAGCATTTACCATATGAACTTTTAAATGAAGTTGTTTGTTTATTTCTGTGGGTGCTATAAGTTTATTTACGTTTATGCTATATATACATACATGTACTAGCGGAATGCCTGGCATTGCACGCGGAGTAAACTACCAAATGAATAACTTACTCGGCACAAGCAAGTTATAATAAAGTTAAGCTTACCTAGTACTAAAATAGTTGCCGTGTTTGCAGAAAGCTTGATAATCATTTCTCTAAACGTAACTGTCGACCATGCTAGGTGATTCAACTGTCAAGCGCTTTAGGCGTGCGTATTTTACCTGATGCAATGTCTTAATTAACATTTATCGCTTGGGTACTGTAGTCTAAAGGCGTAGTCACACGAGCGCCGAACAGACTTAGGTTTGGTTCGGAAGTTGTTTTACTTTGGTTCGGCTAAGCCACATGTCACACAGCATCTGAAGTCACTTCGCTTCCTACATACCATACGTATAGAGAAAGGACACTGTTTCATTGGTAGTTTTTATGTATTTGAGCTAAATATTTCTATTGTAAACAAAAAACTTTGAGGAACAATTATTAATTATAATTACGCAGCAGATTTATCAGAAGATCGTTTAGCTGCTCAAAATAAATAACTCGATACAAAGATTTTGCCAACCCTTCCCATCAACACAATTATATTTTTTATTAACATATGAATGTTTTTCTATGCGGAGTACATAACAAACGAAAACAGTATTTATCATAGTACTGTGGTTTTACATAAATAAATCAGTCAATCAGTCAACGATACTTCATCAGGATGAGTATGACAGATTAGTTATATTCTACATGAAAGAAAATCACAACCATTCTCTTACATTTATGCAAAACTTAAGTGCAACATCTTACATTTATGCAACACAATCACAAGTCCGGGTGAGCCTTGTCGTAAATCGATTCATGTTGTTTATTTAACGAAATAAAAGTACCATCCCATTTTTTTTTTAACTTTGCTCAACGCACTCAAGAAAAAATATGACGCGTGCTTGCTAGAATTTTAATTAGCCAATAAGAGCAAGGGTTCGCCACAAAATCTCGAGCAGGACTGAAATGGTTCGCTTCGGCCAGAAATGTCTTTGGCCGAACAGTTTACAACTGACAGCGGCGTCTTTTTGTGTCGTTTAATTCGTTTCGGCTCTCATGTGACCACCCTTTAAAGGCCTGTGCACCGTATTACTCAAATAACATTTAGCTGTGCGATGGACTGCAATGATTAGCTATGTTGACCTCACCACCAACTATAAGGTGTACACACTACGACCGCTAACCAGTGACGGCTAACCAACAGCCAATAGAAATTACGAAATTATATCGCGCGTCTTTTTGTTATCTTCTAATTATCTTATTATGTACTTCATTGTGACTGTAGTTCTAAACCACGCTTGCCGAATGACATTGACATCGATCTTCACAACTGTTGAAATTGGATTCGATGCCGTTAACAAACAGCCAATCAAGATGCTAAATTGCGATCATCGGTATCAAAGTTCAACATGTTGAAAGTCCATCTCATCGTCGCTAGTAACGATTTTGTTAGCCGCTGATCACAAAGTTATGTCATACTAGCTCATTGTTGCGGTCCATCGCACAGCTAATCGTTGATTTGAGCGATAGTGTGCACGGGCCATTATGGTTACGTCTGCCACTTTATGATCTGAAAGTTCTGAGATCAAATCCAGAGCAGCTCAGATTTTTCATTTCAAGATTCCAATCGCCATAACTGGACACAGGATTAAACAAAAAGACAAACATTGAGATATATATATATATATATATATATATTTATAGCATTGGAAAATCTGGGCACATCTTTTTCCTAGTAATTCAAGATTGCTAGATGAAGCTACACACTTGCTGGAAATGTTTCAAGAAGTGTTTCAGTTTTTCACACAACACACGTGTTTAGCTACACACTTGCCTTTTGAATATCTTTACTTGTTGATAAGGAGACCTACTTTCGTACTTGTACCAATAGACTTGCCAAACCATGTCCAATTTTATATATAGCCATTAAATGTGATAGAGGTAGTAGTGAACCATCCTAATTGACTGGTCACTCTTGTATACTACATTTGTAAGCTAAAATCAATGATAAGAGAAAACAGTCAAGTTTATTGCTTCATTTCTAGTTCTACCTGAAAGTTGCACATACATATGCAAATACACGTACCAATACAAATACACGTACCAATATTAATACACGTACCAACACAAATACATGTACCAATACAAATACACGTACCAATACAAATACACGTACCAATACAAATACACGTACCAATATAAATACACGTGCCAAAACAAATACATGTACCAATACAAATACCCATGCTAATACAAATACATACACCTTACATGATGACACTCATCAGATATATTGTAGGTAAACGAAAAGAATGCACCTTATGCTTTTGCTGTTAAATAGAAAGTGAAACTTCTCATGTGCTCGTGCTGTTATGAGCCAGGAGAAAGAGGAGCCTGATGCTTGGATATCTGTTTCAGGGAAGGTTGAAGCCAGGCAGGATGCTCTTGGTAGACACTGACTTGAAACAGTTTAAAACAGATGTTGAGATAAAGAAGGAGATGGCAGCCCTCAGACCTGTGCAGGAGTGGATTAAAAATGAGGTGAGACAACCAAATCCCGTGGCACCACAACTTACGGTGTAGTATTCTTTTGTTTTGCAATGCGCTTGTTCTCTTTTGTAAGCAGAAATATAGCGGGCTCATTCTCCACTCCTCTCTTCCTTGCTAGGGCTCTCTCATTCTCCACTCCTCTCTTCCTTGCTAGGGCTCTCTCATTCTACACTCCTCTCTTCCTTGCTAAGGCTCTCTCATTCTCCACTCCTCTCTTTCTTGCTAAGGCTCTGTTTTTAACCCCTGAATGACTGTTCATGTTCAGCCTTTATATATTTCCCTTTTGTATCCTATTCGCGAAGCTTTAGACAGGCGTGCTGAGTGCAGCTTTGAAAGTTGAATTATTAAGATTAGTGGATTTGTATCAAGTGCGGCAGGTTTTGTAAATATGATGCTAAATTATGGACCTTGAGTTCTCTATGTAATAAACTCATTTGTATGTCAGAATAGCGGCAGCTTACTTCCATTTAGATCGTTAAATATCGAGACCAAATGTTCACGGTGCCAGCTTTGATAGATTCTCAAGGCCATGACTTTTACTCTGTTTAATTTCCAAGGTTTTGCTTATCAACACTTGCAATAGTTCTTCTATGGAGTTCCATAGAAAAATTGCCTAGTCCATTTAGGAAAAATAGTGACTGCTTATTGAATGCTCTGTTCAGAAATACCAGATCATTGGTTCAGATAAGCATCGATTTATGATTGAGAAACTTTTGTTAAATATGACATAAAATACGTTGTCTCCTACAGTATCTTTTGATGATAACAATAAAAGCAAATACAGTTCTGTACTTTCAACTCTTACAATATTTTTTACCTAACGCACAAACACTTAATGGTTGTCCAAGAATGTTCTAGAAATCACTTGGCTAGAGTGTTTGATACCAGATCACTAATTTTAATAAATGCAGAGTTATCACCACCTGCTTTTCACCCCAATAGGTTGATTGACTTAACATTAGCCCTTATAGCGCTATCTAGTTAATATGTTGAGCTATTACACCGGAGTTTACTGTTTAGCTGGCGTCTCATAATTGGCTGTGTCATTCTTCAACAGATCACCTTAGAAGACCTCTATGCCCACCATAATCCCAAGAATGTCACTGAGGTAAACCCCAACATATCAAGTCGGACACCTGTGGATACTAAGGCTACGGGTATTATGGAGTGGGACAAGCGACTCCCCTGCTTTGGCTGGACTGTGGAGACAATTAACTTGCTTATAGCTCCGATGATTAAGTCTAAGTAAGCCATAAGCTATATATATATATATATATACAAATGTATGCTGTCTCTCCAGACGCCTCATAAGCTATATATATGCTGTCTCTCCAGATGCCTCATAAGCTATATATATGCTGTCTCTCCAGATGCTCCATAAGCTATATATATGCTGTCTCTCCAGATGCTCCATAAGCTATATATATATATGCTGTCTCGCCAGATGGTTCATAAGCTATATATATATGCTGTCTCTCCAGATGCCTCATAAGCTATATATATGCTGTCTCTCCAGATGCCTCATAAGCTATATATATATGCTGTCTCTCCAGATGCCTCATAAGCTATATATATGTATATGCTGTCTCTCCAGATGCCTCATAAGCTATATATATGTATATGCTGTCTCTCCAGATGCCTCATAAGCTATATATATGTATATGCTGTCTCTCCAAAAGCCTCATCAGCTATATATATATATATGCTGTCTCTCCAAATGCCTCATAAGCTATATATATATATATATGCTGTCTCTCCATATGCTTCATAAGCTATATATATATGCTGACTCTCCAGATGCCTCATAAGCTATATATATATATATGCTGTCTCTCCAAACGCCTCATAAGCTATATATATATATACTGTCTCTCCAGATGCCTCATAAGCTATATATATATATATATATATATATATATATATATATGCTGTCTCTCCAAATGCCTCATAAGCTATATATATATATGCTGTCTCTCCAGATGCTTCATAAGCTATATATATATATGCTGACTCTCCAGATGCCTCATAAGCTATGTATATACTGTCTCTCCAGATGCCTCACAAGCTACATGTATGTATATACTGTCTCTCCAGATGCCTCATAAGCTATATATATACTGTCTCTCCAGATGCCTCATAAGCTATATATATATATATATATATATATATATATATATATACCCTAGGACACTTATGTATTCGTGGCATCTAACTTTTGCATTTTCGCGGTGTCATTCTCTCGCGAAAATTTAATGTGCGAAACTAAACTATCATAACGATTGAGCGAAAAACGCCGAAGTTAAATAGCTTTGTTCATTGATATCCACATAAAATCGTCATATTAGAAATGCAGGCAATTTTCGTCTGTGGTTAGGCTCAATGGGAAATTTCTGGTAAACTCATAGCTAATACATTGACTGAGCAGCATGGCAAAGCAAATTAAGATGATATCAGTTTTGTCACCGAATTTGTAACTGATGAGGATGAAAGTCTGGTAGATGAAGTCATAAAATTGAAGAATGATTATTGTAGTGATGAATTTTATTACCAACCAAAAACAATATCAACCCTCATCAGGTCCAATCACATTATCTCTTTCACTGCCAACCATGTACAAATTCGCTATCGGCCTAGTGCCAGCCATTTTACCGAAATTGCCGATATTGCTTAATGATATGTATACAGTATTTTTTTAAGTTCAATCTCTATCTAGAACATTTTTGTTACATATTTTATTTTGCCAACATTTTAACCAATATTGCTATGCAAAAATTCAATGTATCTCTACTTGTGCGCGATGATAAAGCTATGTGAAGCTACGATCGATCCGAAGCTAAAACGATCCTCCACAATGTTCCTTACTCTTACAGAACTATTACTTTTACCACTGTCAGCGACAGTGTTGCTACTTTAATTATCTGAATCATGAAAATCTAAATCTTAATTGGCTATACTGTCATCATCAACTAGTTACCTGTTTTATGACTGGCCCGCGGTAGTTAATGAACTCACACAAAAATGTTCGTTTTTAGATTAGAAATTCTCAAACAAACGTTTAAAATTGCTTCGTTGGTTTAGGCTGATTTTATAGAAAAATCTTCGGACAACACTGTCAATTTCATAAAACCCTTATAGACCGTGGGTTATGTGGTCAACGAATAATAAAATCAGGTTACCACGCAATGGCTGAGAAAGTCCCAAATGCGTTAATGGCAGTGAAAGGGTTATACAGTTGTGGTTGTGCAGTTGGTTGTTGCCTAACTATTTTCTTCTTCTTGGGACTCCAGTGTGAAAGTCATGGCGGGAGGGACCTATATGCCAATGGTAGTCCAAGAAACAAATGTCAGCAAGTGATCAAATTGAATTATCGATCTCACCCACCTCACCCACCCAATTCAACCTGCGGTTTACAAATACGAAATAGTCCCAAATTGAATTTTTTTTTATCGGTGAACCGAACCTGAGGAATCTAATTATGTTTGTTCCACTGCATTTATTTTCACATCACTATAATTTCGCACTCATCAGAGCCGCGAAATTAAGTTGCAGCGAAACTTTACTCTGTGTGCTACTCACGAAACTAAATACTAGCAAAATAAAAGTGTCCTAGGGTATGCCGTCTCTCCAGATGCCTCATAAGCTATATATATACTGTCTCTCCAGATGCCTCATAAGCTATATATATATATATATATATATATATATATATATATATATATATATATATATATATATATATATATATATATATATATATATATACTGTCTCTCCAGATGCTTCATAAGCTATATATATATACTGACTCTCCAGATGCCTCATAAGCTATATATATATACTGTCTCTCCAGATGCCTCATAAGCTATATATATATATATATATATATATATACTGTCTCTCCAGATGCCTCATAAGCTAAATATATGCTGTCTCTCTATTTTTCTATCGTTTGCGATTTGCCTTTGATTTTGAGGTGATCTGACTGTCAGGATGTTTCAAAATTGAAATCGACAAAACTAGATTGCGGTTAAAATGCTCAGATCAAGCGACAGTTCGATTATGATGTCTATGATGGCAAAAAAATGCTGCAACTTGAGCGTAACTGCTGATATCGACAATATCAATGATCACAACTAGTGGCATCATTTTGCACGTAATTTTTGGAGTGTTTTAACCGTGATCAAGCTTTGTCGATTTTAATCTAGAAACATCCTGGTAGTCAAATCACCTAAAACATCGAAAACAGCGCAAATGATAAAAAATACCGATTCTTTTTGATAAAATCTACTAAAATTTTGTGCAATTTCATCTTGAATTTTATCTAGAAGATTGTTAAGATGACAAATCATTTTAAATGTTGTTTCCTCTAGACTTGTCAAGATGGTTAATCGTATTGCTAGTTTAAATTGCTAGTTTAAATTGCTAGTTTGCTGCTCAGACTACTGTTAGTAAAAATCCTTTGTCTTGTACAAGTTTTGGTGCCTGCATTGTCGGCCATTCCAATAACTTAACTAAACGTACACCTCCTATAACGTAGACTTCCTATAACGTATACCTATTTTAACATATACTAGTGCTGCACGATTAAGCGATATAATTCGATGTGACGATATATTTCAGTGAATGATTTTATGTTGGGTCAGTTTTCAAATCGATATGAATATCGAAGCCGATATTTTATCGAAATATCAACGTATTTTATTTTGCAAAATTGGAGTTGTCCATTCTCTTTATTGTAAAGAGGGGACAACTCATGTTTTTCAACCGATATTAACCAATTTCCTCTCATATCGTTCATGTTAAAGGTTGTTTTATCGTCATTGTAAATGCTGTCACTTTTAGCAATGATATTTTATAACTTACCCTAAAAATTAATTTAATTTTTAGCCTTACCTCGAAGGAGTACGTATCATTGTCTGATAATCATGACTAGCCTGTTGGTCACCTGTGATAATTGAAAAGTGCTATAAAAATTATTTGCAAAGTATTGGGTCACATGATCAGATTACGACTTGCCGATTAGACCAGGCCGAAACAAAACTGTAAAGTAGCAAGCATCTATATTTGATACGGAGTCTTTGGTAAAACCCGAAGTGTTTGTCATAAACTAGTGCTTCGATAAGTTTGATGTTGAGCTTTTTATTGGCCTTTCAATTCACATGAGAATATCACGTGACAAGACGATAACCAAATTTCATGGCTACGTCATCGAAATAAAGAGATTACAATCTACGGCGGCTTTTCGTTTTTGAGCTTTTAAGAGCTTATAACTTTTCCACACATTTGGCACGTAAGACACGGTGAATCTTTTGATACCAAATAACTGTAATGTGAATTTTGTTGCAAGTCAACCTTTAAAGTCTAATACTGAATATCGAAAGAAGACAACTCCAATGTTCGATATTTTTCGATATTCAATATATTTAGAGATCAAATAATCAAATGTACATGCAAAGATATCGTGCAGCACTAACGTATGCCTTCTATAATGTATACCTCCTAGAACGTATACTTCCTAGAACGTATACATCCTATATTGTATACCTTCTAATTTTTTTAAAGAATTAATTTTATATAAAGTTTTTGCTTTGTACTACATAAAGAATTCTATATAACATAAAGTTTCAAGTCAGTGCAAGCTCCAAAATTCGATTTAAGTAATGAGAATCTTCAGTACAGTGCACTCTTGAGATATGATGTTGATCCGTTCCAGGGTTGGCATCGTATGGTGAAAAATATGGGTATAGAGACCATTGTAATTATACAATGCAAACATCCCCTGGTAAAAATCGTCAAAATTTTATAAAAATGTGTACATGTTGAAAATTAGCAACAAATTAGTATGTTAACATTAGCAATTATAGTTATCTACAGTAACTGTATTGTATTTAGTGTACTTTAATGGTTATCTGCAATAAAATGCAAAGTTATAATGTTTGTACCAAATGCAGTACATACGGTAAGGAGTTCTTACCTTCAGAAGGTACGCATAACAAACTTTGAATTCACTTCAAATAAATTTAGCTTGCTAAACTCACACTTAAAACAAAGTTTCAGTATGTATTTTGAACTATTTTACTGAATTTCAACTTTTTATCACAAAATTTTATTGTTCAGCAGTTTGTGTCTTCACTTTCACTTTCACTGTCACATTTAGCGTGTCTAGTTGCAACCTTTTTCAACCTAATTCAATACCTAATTCAATGAGAAAGGCCAAGCGATGCAATTATCAAAAGCGGCCTCTTGCACACTTGACCATTTGAAAAGACCACACTTGGCCATCGAAAAGAAAAATGAAATTTTATTCATTATACAGGGTGTACATACCTTTGGAGTAACGTGACTTGAGCTGGTACATGTAGTCAGTAAAGCAGAGAGGAGGCCAAAAACGTATTAATGCTAATTATGTTGCTGTACTCTTGAAAATAAATTTAACACGTAATGAAATGGAATTTTTTTAGCAGGCTAAAAGAAGTTGTCTAATCCTGTCCAATTTTTCTACTGATTTAAAACAAAAAATCCTGGTGCAATGCAGAAAAGTGCTAGCTAGCTAAAGCTTGTAAAATGATTCAGAGAAGGTGGTACAGTAGTTTGTCTTGTATGAAATGTGCACAAAAATCAGTGTAACCATACATAAAAAGTTTGTACGTATTAATAGCCTAGAGGACAGGGCTTTAGCAAGTTCCAGAAAGTTATGTAAATGCATCAACTATCATGAGTAGCTAGTTATATATGAGTTACATACGTACTATAAATTGTATTTACATAGTAGAGAACAGGCCCGCCTGCAAAGACATGGTTAAATATGAAAATAAAACATAAAATCAAAATGAACTACACAAAATGAAATGAATAAAACATGAGAAACATGCCATACAAAGAAGATAAATAATGATATACATGATACATGCATTGTTTTTATGTACCAGTCTACATCAGTGAATTAAACACTTGAAATATTTCTGCCAATGTACGTTTTTCTGTATGTTCTACTTCCTCTCCACCACTAAATGGTTGCTCCTCTTGAATGCTGATCGCGTGCATGGCCTTTCAACTCCTTCAAATCGTCAGTCGTAAGCTCCTCCTTGTGCTTGCTTCAATGGAGTTCTTGTTTTAATAATAATTGCAAATGTTAATTGGTTGCGACCATATTTCTTGACAATATTAACAATGCGGGCGCCTTCTTATTTATTATGACCTCCAACTTTGTTGACATGGAATCATTTTCCTTCGTTTTGTAACGTTTGTGTCGGTCTCAGATTCCATAGCTAACGAATTAGATATAGATACTTGTAGTTACATGTATATATGTATGCTGACTAAAAGTTTATAGTAGAAGAGAGTATAATGCTAAAAGTGAATATTTGCGCTCGCTTGTGTATTTTACACAAAATTTCCCACGCGGAATGCTGACCTGAGAGAAGTCGGTCATCGTGTCTCTTATTAACGTTCTGAAACTGTATTTCGGCATCTTTGTTATTTCGACGTGCGTTATGAGCGCACCGACCGCCAAATTTTAACTCGGGCGAAACTTTTCTTGAACTCGTATGGTGAAATAAAATTCATATAGTGAGGTGAAGATCTCACAATGTTCAACTTCATAACTTGAAAAAATCGTATATCACGGTGATCGTCTCTCAAGGGTGCGCTGTAGTCTTAAAAGTAATGCATTCTATCTTGCCGCACTATGTCTTACAGGATTATATTATATACGCTAGTACCTTGGTAGTCTAGTTATAATTTATTGATATAATTCAAAGATATTATATTTTTATAATAAAATTCAGTGCCAATAATCATCCTTACGAATGATACTACAACTACTTCCTTACTACTACAGTTATATTATTGATTGGCTACATTTTTGTAACCAACACTGTGCTCATTTTAGAAAAGAAGCCTTGGGTTCCATGGGCAACGATGCTCCTCTCGCCTGTCTGTCCAGGTTTGCTCCCCTCATATATGACTACTTCAAACAACTCTTCGCCCAAGTCACCAATCCTCCCATTGACCCATTCAGAGAGAAGATTGTCATGTCTCTAGTAAGCAGGCCTATTTATCTCAGGATATATTGCTTGTATAGCTGTGTTTCCTACAGAGGGAGGGGGTCCACTGCTACTACCCACTTACACCTGTGAACTTAGTGATTTAATGGTGGCTGCCAAATTTGTTCACATCAATTTATTGTCCATGGAAATCCATAGCAGACGTGTGAAAAGTACAATTTCAACTGCAAGTAAAACAACTGGTTGCTATGCTGATAGGTTTCTAATAAGGGATAGATAGGTGCTATTTTTATTTCAGTCTGTAGCCACTTATCTGCACCTTATCTGCACCTGGACATTTAGAATTTTGTTACATGCCCATTGTCCATGACCAATGATAGGTCGATTGTCCATGACCAATGATGGGTCGATTGTCCATGACCAATGGTGGGTTGATTATCTAAAATGGCTATATAATCAAAATATGAAATTTTGATATTTGTCGGGTTAGTTTGTAGTACTCCAAAATATCGACATTTTTATTCATAATCAGCTGAATCCCCTGCGTTTTACGGGTAATAAAATAATTACCCAATGAATTGGGGTAACTTACTTTAGTACTTACTTTTTAGTACAGTAAGAGCCGCTTGTCAGAAGCCAGCTGAATAAACGTTACGTTATGCGCAAGGATCGATGCGATGTAATGAGTAGAACCACTAGTAATTCAGTGTATCTGAGTAGCCCGTGTGATGGAATGGGTAAGCTTGCTGCCTCCAGAACTTAAGGCGTTGAGCTCAGATTCAGTATCACAAGCATCTTTTTGCTAAAACTTCATCAGGTATAACTGATGGTGATGTACTTGATAGACAGACGAATGACAGACTGAGATTTATATAGATAAATTGTTTTCATAAAGCTCCATCTAAAGATTGATGGGCAGCATAATAAGAGCAATCGTATTTAAGTCGTGTCAAGGTCGGTGTCATGTGTTGCATAATTTCATTCGCGTGCGCTTTGACTTTTTTTTCTATATTTTTACTGTAATCCTTTATAAAAATAACGTGTTATGTTAAACTTCTATTTACCATATTCTTGGTTTTGTTAAAAAATAGCTACATTTTGGATCAAAATTTCAAGGCCATCATTATGTCGAGCAAATTTATAAATCGATTTTTGCTGGCATAATGTCAATCTTTCAAAATAGTTGTATCGAACTTCTAATGTATAGACGTTTGTGTCGATTGAAGTAGTGTCATGGACAGTGGCTTATAGATTAGCCCTGTTTGCCAGGGTTAATGCTCTGTGTGTGAGCTACTGCCACACAAGTCTTCATAAAGCATACTTTTTAGACCAATATCCCTTCGCAATCCATGAAAACAATTATACGAAAGCTGGGATTGAGTGTAGGTCTTCGTCCGCTACACATCCCAAGTACAGTGCAGTGAGTACCAGCTTATGTACTACAGGCAGCAGGCGCTTATGGCAGCAGGCACTAACAAATAGTTTCTCTCCTTTTTTCCTCTAGCTGTAAATAATCTATGATTTTATGCACGTCTTGCTCTAACTTCTTTCAAATATCTGAAATGGATTTGCAAGGTGTCAATAAAAAATTAGAATTGTCAAGTTGAAGTTGTCTTCCACTATAGTTGTCACTACATACTACAAACATTCTCTCATTTCTTTTTCTATTTGCTTTTTGGATTAATTTGTTTCTTAATATCTTCGATAACCAGTGATATTAATTAAAGCTAAACATGCCTTGTAGGGTTTTAAATCATAGCATATGTGACATTAAATTTGAATCAGAAAGTTACAATATATTTAGATTTTGTCGTAATTTTTTGTGTTAGGCCTGTCCGATTGGACCCGCTGGAAACATCCTAGAACCAAGTGCTGAGTGGGCTCAGAGGCTGTTTCTTGATCAGCCTATCCTCTCCCTTAGCGATTTGGAGGTCATCAAGGCCACGACCTATCGTGGATGGAAAGCTAAGGTAAAGTAATACAATGGAGTTTTGATGTTTGTTTGCATTCAACCGATTGAAAACAAGCTTTTACTTTAGTAGACAGTAGATGCTACTGACAAGCGCAAGTACCATGTATGTTATATTAGTAATAATCCTAATCAATGCGGTGGGTCTACAAGGTAGCTTTATTGTTCAATATAAATATAACTTTATGGTTAGCTATTAGCTATACGGTAGTAGCATCTCTAGGTTTAATTTGTTTGAATACGCCTCTTGCTTTCAATATACTTGCGCAACAACTTGAAGGAGAAAAATCTTTCCTTTTATTACTCATCTTGAACTATAGACATTGTCAGTTGGGACCCTTATGTTACTCATCTTGAACTATATGCATTGTCAGTTGGGACCCTTATGTTACTCATCTTGAACTATATGCATTGTCAGTTGGGACCCTTATGTTACTCATCTTGAACTCTATGCATTGTCAGTTGGGACCCTTATGTTACTCATCTTGAACTATATGTATTGTTAGTTGGGACCCTTATGTTACTCATCTTGAACTATATGCATTGTCAGTTGGGACCCTTATGTTACTCATCTTGAACTATATGCATTGTCAGTTGGGACCCTTATGTTACTCATCTTGAACTATATGCATTGTCAGTTGGGACCCTTATGTTACTCATCTTGAACTATCTGCATTGTCAGTTGGGACCCTTATGCTACTCATCTTGAACTATCTGCATTGTCAGTTGGGACCCTTATGTTACTCATCTTGAACTATATGCATTGTCAGTTGGGACCCTTATGTTACTAATCTTGGACTATATGCATTGTCAGTTGGGACCCTTATGTTACTCATCTTGAACTATCTGCATTGTCAGTTGGGACCCTTATGTTACTCATCTTGGACTATATGCATTGTCAGTTGGGACCCTTATGCTACTCATCTTGAACTATATGCATTGTCAGTTGGGACCCTTATGTTACTCATCTTGAACTATATGCATTGTCAGTTGGGACCCTTATGTTACTCATCTTGAACTATATGCATTGTCAGTTGGGACCCTTATGTTACTCATCTTGAACTATATGCATTGTCAGTTGGGACCCTTATGTTACTCATCTTGAACTATATGCATTGTTAGTTGGGACCCTTATGTTACTCATCTTGAACTATATGCATTGTCAGTTGGGACCCTTATGTTACTCATCTTGAACTATATGCATTGTCAGTTGGGACCCTTATGTTACTCATCTTGAACTATCTGCATTGTCAGTTGGGACCCTTATGCTACTCATCTTGAACTATATGCATTGTCAGTTGGGACCCTTATGTTACTCATCTTGAACTATATGCATTGTCAGTTGGGACCCTTATGTTACTCATCTTGAACTATATGCATTGTCAGTTGGGACCCTTTTGCTACTCATCTTGAACTATATGCATTGTCAGTTGGGACCCTTATGTTACTCATCTTGAACTATATGCATTGTCAGTTGGGACCCTTATGTTACTCATCTTGAACTATATGCATTGTCAGTTGGGACCCTTATGTTACTCATCTTGAACTATATGCATTGTCAGTTGGGACCCTTATGTTACTCATCTTGAACTATATGCATTGTCAGTTGGGACCCTTATGTTACTCATCTTGAACTATATGCATTGTCAGTTGGGACCCTTATGTTACTCATCTTGAACTATATGCATTGTCAGTTGGGACCCTTATGTTACTCATCTTGAACTATATGCATTGTCAGTTGGGACCCTTATGTTACTCATCTTGAACTATATGCATTGTCAGTTGGGACCCTTATGTTACTCATCTTGAACTATATGCATTGTCAGTTGGGACCCTTATGTTACTCATCTTGAACTATCTGCATTGTCAGTTGGGACCCTTATGTTACTCATCTTGAACTATATGCATTGTCAGTTGGAACCCTTATGTTACTCATCTTGAACTATATGCATTGTCAGTTGGGACCCTTATGCTACTCATCTTGAACTATCTGCATTGTCAGTTGGGACCCTTATGTTACTCATCTTGAACTATATGCATTGTCAGTTGGAACCCTTATGTTACTCATCTTGAACTATATGCATTGTCAGTTGGGACCCTTATGCTACTCATCTTGAACTATCTGCATTGTCAGTTGGGACCCTTATGTTACTCATCTTGAACTCTATGCATTGTCAGTTGGGACCCTTATACTACTCATCTTGAACTATATGCATTGTCAGTTGGGACCCTTATACTACTCATCTTGAACTATATGTATTGTTAGTTGGGACCCTTATGTTACTCATCTTGAACTTTATGCATTGTCAGTTGGGACCCTTATACTACTCATCTTGAACTATATGTATTGTTAGTTGGGACCCTTATGTTACTCATCTTGAACTTTATGCATTGTCAGTTGGGACCCTTATACTACTCATCTTGAACTATATGCATTGTCAGTTGGGACCCTTTTGCTACTCATCTTGAACTATATGCATTGTCAGTTGGAACCCTTATGTTACTCATCTTGAACTATATGCATTGTCAGTTGGGACCCTTATGTTACTCATCTTGAACTATATGCATTGTCAGTTGGGACCCTTATGTTACTCATCTTGAACTATATGCATTGTCAGTTGGGACCCTTATGTTACTCATCTTGAACTATATGCATTGTCAGTTGGGACCCTTATGTTACTCATCTTGAACTATATGCATTGTCAGTTGGGACCCTTATGTTACTCATCTTGAACTATATGCATTGTCAGTTGGGACCCTTATGTTACTCATCTTGAACTATATGCATTGTTAGTTGGGACCCTTATGTTACTCATCTTGAACTATATGCATTGTCAGTTGGGACCCTTATGTTACTCATCTTGAACTTTATGCATTGTCAGTTGGGACCCTTATGCTACTCATCTTGAACTATATGCATTGTCAGTTGGGACCCTTATGTTACTCATCTTGAACTATATGCATTGTCAGTCGGGGCCCTTATGTTACTCATCTTGAACTATATGCATTGTCAGTTGGGACCCTTATGTTACTCATCTTGAACTATATGCATTGTCAGTTGGGACCCTTATGTTACTCATCTTGAACTATATGCATTGTCAGTTGGGACCCTTATGTTACTCATCTTGAACTATATGCATTGTCAGTTGGGACCCTTATGTTACTCATCTTGAACTATATGCATTGTCAGTTGGGACCCTTATGTTACTCATCTTGAACTATATGCATTGTTAGTTGGGACCCTTATGCTACTCATCTTGAACTATATGCATTGTCAGTTGGGACCCTTATGCTACTCATCTTGAACTATATGCATTGTCAGTTGGGACCCTTATGTTACTCATCTTGAACTATATGCATTGTCAGTTGGGACCCTTATGTTACTCATCTTGAACTATATGCATTGTCAGTTGGGACCCTTATGTTACTCATCTTGAACTATATGCATTGTCAGTTGGGACCCTTATGTTACTCATCTTGAACTATATGCATTGTCAGTTGGGACCCTTATGTTACTCATCTTGAACTATATGCATTGTCAGTTGGGACCCTTATGTTACTCATCTTGAACTTTATGCATTGTCAGTTGGGACCCTTATGCTACTCATCTTGAACTATATGCATTGTCAGTTGGGACCCTTATGTTACTCATCTTGAACTATATGCATTGTCAGTCGGGGCCCTTATGTTACTCATCTTGAACTATATGCATTGTCAGTTGGGACCCTTATGTTACTCATCTTGAACTATATGCATTGTCAGTTGGGACCCTTATGTTACTCATCTTGAACTATATGCATTGTCAGTTGGGACCCTTATGTTACTCATCTTGAACTATATGCATTGTCAGTTGGGACCCTTATGTTACTCATCTTGAACTATATGCATTGTCAGTTGGGACCCTTATGTTACTCATCTTGAACTATATGCATTGTTAGTTGGGACCCTTATGCTACTCATCTTGAACTATATGCATTGTCAGTTGGGACCCTTATGCTACTCATCTTGAACTATATGCATTGTCAGTTGGGACCCTTATGTTACTCATCTTGAACTATATGCATTGTCAGTTGGGACCCTTATGTTACTCATCTTGAACTATATGCATTGTCAGTTGGGACCCTTATGTTACTCATCTTGAACTATCTGCATTGTCAGTTGGGACCCTTATGCTACTCATCTTGAACTATATGCATTGTCAGTTGGGACCCTTATGTTACTCATCTTGAACTATATGTATTGTTAGTTGGGACCCTTATGTTACTCATCTTGAACTATATGCATTGTCAGTTGGGACCCTTATGTTACTCATCTTGAACTATATGCATTGTCAGTTGGGACCCTTATGCTACTCATCTTGAACTATATGTATTGTTAGTTGGGACCCTTATGTTACTCATCTTGAACTATATGCATTGTCAGTTGGAACCCTTATGTTACTCATCTTGAACTATATGCATTGTCAGTTGGGACCCTTATACTACTCATCTTGAACTATATGTATTGTTAGTTGGGACCCTTATGTTACTCATCTTGAACTTTATGCATTGTCAGTTGGGACCCTTATGCTACTCATCTTGAACTATATGCATTGTCAGTTGGGACCCTTATGTTACTCATCTTGAACTATATGCATTGTCAGTTGGGACCCTTATGTTACTCATCTTGAACTTTATGCATTGTCAGTTGGGACCCTTATGTTACTCATCTTGAACTATATGCATTGTCAGTTGGGACCCTTATGCTACTCATCTTGAACTATATGTATTGTTAGTTGGGACCCTTATGTTACTCATCTTGAACTATATGCATTGTCAGTTGGAACCCTTATGTTACTCATCTTGAACTATATGCATTGTCAGTTGGGACCCTTATACTACTCATCTTGAACTATATGTATTGTTAGTTGGGACCCTTATGTTACTCATCTTGAACTTTATGCATTGTCAGTTGGGACCCTTATGCTACTCATCTTGAACTATATGCATTGTCAGTTGGGACCCTTATGCTACTCATCTTGAACTATACGCATTGTCAGTTGGAACCCTTATGTTACTCATCTTGAACTTTATGCATTGTCAGTTGGGACCCTTATGTTACTCATCTTGAACTATATGCATTGTCAGTTGGGACCCTTATGTTACTCATCTTGAACTATATGCATTGTCAGTTGGGACCCTTATGTTACTCATCTTGAACTATATGCATTGTCAGTTGGGACCCTTATGTTACTCATCTTGAACTATATGCATTGTCAGTTGGGACTGATTGCGCTCTTAGGCACATGCTCAGCTACATCCTCAAAATTGGCGGATGAATTCTGGAAAAAACTTGCAAAATTATGAGATTTAATCATTTCCAGAACTGTACGTATAATACTTATACTTATAATTCATAGGTGATCGACATCACGTTTGAGAGATCTGCTGGGGTCTCTGGTCTCCTCTCCAGACTCAACTTTGTCTGTCAGGAGGCAGCGAAGAGCGTAGAAAAAGGCTTTTCTATTCTAATTCTATCGGATAGAAATGTCAATGCTGATAGGATACCCATCAGGTAACAGAATTCAGGATTGGCCACACATTTAAGAAATGCTGAGCAAGTCTAGCAGACGAGAACTTACGAGACATGACAGTAGTAAAAAAATGACCGTTATGTTGAGGGATGAGTCCAGCAATTTTTACAAGCCTAGTTATTGGCTGACTCTTTTACTGGCTGATATCTGAAATCAACCACTATGTTAATTATGGAATGGAAGACAAAAAAGAGGGAGTGGGAGCGAGAAAGAGAGGAAATGAAAAAGATTAGGAGAAAGAGAGTAACTGGGAGATAGAGCGAGAGAGTAACTGGGAGAAAGAGTGAGAAAGAACGAGGGGGGTCAGTGAAAAAACAAAAGAGAGGAGAGAGAGAAAAAAGAGGAGAGGGAGAGAAGAATCGTATACATCCACGACTTTGGTTACACTTTTTTAGTTTCATTTTTGGTGACGGATATTTTACAACCAGAGGCTGATCTTTTGAAATTGAAAATTTGCAAAAGTTTATTGAAACCGGCATAATTTAGCATTGAAAAAACTAAGTTGAAAATATGCGTTTCCTGTATTAGTACAATCACTCTTGTGCTTTGTTCATCGCCGCTGCAAAAAGATGATGTGTGCAACCTTTTAGTGCTCAATTTGACGTGGAGTACTTGTAGTTAGTAGAGACTATTAGTACAGCATCATTTGGTTGGAAGCAACGGTGCGGCAGACCCTTTGACCAACTTGTCTAATAAATAGGTTATTTATGTTTATTGGTATAAATGTTGACCCTGAATGCTCTTCTTGTAAATGTTTGATGATGAGAAACAAGGAGAGATTCAATGTGTGACTGTTTATTCTCTGTTTATTCTCTGAATTACTGTTGTGATTGGCAGACCCTTATTCACTAGCATAACCTTTATTTCGTGAAAGTGAGGCAAGTAGAGGTAAATCTATGTATTATTCAGCGCTGCTCTTGCCCAAGGCGCAGTCCATCATCATCTGATAGAGGAGAAGCTGAGGATGCGTACCGCACTGATTGTTGAGACCGGTGAAGCTAGGTTAGTATCTATATTAAGGTTAGAAGGCACCCTCAGAGAGCCCCCTCCTCTATAATATAGTGTTACAAACTTGAAAATGTCATATTCTGGTGTAGTTTTTTGAGACAAATCCAATGGTATACTTGGTTTGTTCAAGTTTTGTTTTAAAGTGGTTTGACATACTTTTTAGTGGCAGGAATGGAAAGAGCACACTTGAATTATATAGGAAACCTGTTTTCCTTGAAAATAATCTTTTTGAAAAAAAGTACTATTTTGAGGGTGCCCTTCTAACCTTAACTTGCTTTTGTATGGTTCTGTTGGTGTTGGAGTGGGTAGTAAGTGTTACTGCTGGATCACTCTGCTGAATTTAGTGCGGGGGTGAAGAGCACATTCAGTAAGCAGTTATAATTGTACATATTTATTACATCTTACCACTTCTCAACTTCTAGTCAAGACTGAGGAAGAGAGCACTCATCATGTTCATAGTATAGTAGTATAGTATAGGATAAAAGCATCTAAGATCAGATATATTTGCTGATGTTACCACTTACTTACCTTTGGCATATTGTTTGTATACCTGGCTCTTTAACCTTTTTGCTATAATGGTTTAAATATGACATATTTGTTGTTTGTCATGCGTCATATCAATAATATGTCATATCCATGCATGTCATATTAATTTTAGTGTTATATCGACAATGTGTCATGACATATATCGATATGACACATCCATGATATATCTTATCTGTTGTGCCGTCATTCAAGCATGTCATATCCACTTATGTCATGTCCATGCATGTCATATCCATGTACAGTGGACCTTTAGGATATGATTACCCTGATATATGATTTTTTTCACTTTACGAAATTGAACATAATGCTTTTTTCACCTCACCATACGAATCTTATTTCACCATACGAATTCAACAAAACTTTCACCCGAGTTCAAATTTGGCAGTTGCTGTGCTTATTACGTACGTCAAAATAACAGCCGTCAAAATGCTGTTCGGCGGAAATACTTTCATAACGCATGCAAGAAACACGCTGACCAATTTATCTCAGTTAAAGGTTGACTTGCAACAAAATTCGCATTGCAGTTATTTGACATCTAAAGATTCACCGTGTCTTAATCTTGTAGGTGCAAAATATGTGGAATTGTGATTACAAGCTCTTAAAAGCCCAAAAATGAACAGTTAATCGCAGCCATCACAAAACCGCCGTTGATTAGAATCTCTTTCCGAAACTGCTCAAATGGGACGTAGTTGTACAAGATGGCTTCTGTTTACACTTTCATGCAACCTCATTCGTCGAAATATTTTTACAAATATACTTCACGCATTCAATAAAACCATGTCTATTGTTCTTACGCATCTATTTTATCGTCTTTGTAATGCTGTCACTTTCAGCACTGATATCTTACAACCTACTGTGAAAATTCGTTTAATTTTTTAGCCTTTGCTCGAAGGAGTGAATATCATTGTCTGATAAACATGACGAGCTTGTTGGTCACCTGGGATAATCGAAAAATGCTGCAGAAAATATTTGCGAAGTATGGGTCACATGATCAGATTATGACTAGATGATTAGACCAAGCCGAAACAAAACTGTAAAGTAGCGAGCATCTATATTTGATACGGGGTCTTTGGTAAAACTGGAAGGGTTTGTCATAAACTAGTGCTCCGAGAAGTTTTATATTGAGCCTTTTATTGGACTTTCAATTTACGTGAGAACATCATGTGACAAAACAATAACCAAACCTAATGACTACGTCAGAGAAATAAATTGATTCCGATCTACAGCGGTTTCGTGATGGCTGCGATCAATGTTCGTTTTTGAGCTTCTAAGAGCTTGTAATCGCATTTCCACATATTTCGCACCTACAACGCAGCAGAGTAAGACACGGTGAATCTTTTGATTTCAAATAACTGTAATGTGAATTTAGGTGTAACTCAACCAACTCAGCAATCCTCATGCGTAAAACGGTAATATTTTCGCTTGAAAACCTGTGGCAAAGTTGAAGTTGCGATCTCTTTAATCAGCGGGTAATCAGCAGACAACTTCTCTCAACCTGCTAACGAAACTCTACTTCATTACGAAAAGAGCATCGTTCGGGCTTTTTTGCTGACCGAATTAGGTTGAGAAAGGTTTTAATCAGGTCCGCTGAAAGTTATACTGAAAGCGAAGCCAGAAACTGATGAGTAATAAAATTTTAGTGATAAAAAGTTGAAATTTAGTAAAATAATTAAAATACATACTAAAACATAGCTTTAAGTGTGTGTGTTTAGTAAGCTAAACTTATTTGAGATGAATTCAAAGTTTATGTTATACGTACGTCTGTATTGACGGTAAAAACTCTACGGTACGTCCTGCACATGTTACATTATAATGTTACATTTTACTGCAGATCATAACCACTAAATAAACTAAAATTACTGTAGGTAATAATAGTTACTAAGGTTAACACATTATTTTGTTATCAATTTTCAATATGTACAGTACTTGCAAAAAATTTTGATGATTTTTACAAGGGAATGTTTGCATTATATAATTACTATGGCTTCTATACTCCTCCATATGATTTTTTCACTATTCAATGACAACCCTGGAACGGATTAAAATTGTATATTGTGGGTGCACTGTAGATTTTTTCATTTGTTGTTTTGTGCCCATTGTGGGAATAAATATCATGTTTTGTTCGCCTCATGTCTAGATGCATAGGAGTAACAGGAAGCTATGCAAGTGTGTTTCTCTAAGCGTGACTAGATTTAGGCTATGATTGGTATTCGTCGTCTCTCTTGTTTTTGCTAACTGAACCCAGCCATTAGAGCACGACTTTAACAAACAAAGTTATTCAGAATGTAATTTGCTCTAGAGAGATTCACCAACTCTGCATACTACTCGGGTACGGGGCGGACGCAATATGTCCCTACCTTGTGTATGAGTCAATCGGTTTGGTCATCAGTCTGGGGCTGCTGGAGAATCCTATGACCGAAGAGGAGATATTCGAGAACTACATGGCTGCCTGCGCTCGAGGCATCAGCAAAGTCATGGCAAAAATGGGAATTTCTACTTTACAAAGCTACAAGGTAGTCATTCTGATTAATTGAGAACATTCTAGAAATGTTAGATCCGGGAGTGACTCTATAGTTTGATTTCGGTATTTGGCTGAATGCGAGACCAGATGTTTAAAGGTCTGCAATAGCCGTCAAACTTGCCATCAAACCGTAGTAGCTTTGCCAAGTAGCTTTGCCAAGTAGCTTTGCCAGGTAGCTTTGCCAAGTAGCTTTGCCAAGTAGCTTTGCCAAGTAGCTTTGCCAAGTAGCTTTGCCAAGTAGCTTTGCCAAGTAGCTTTGCCAAGTAGCTTTGCCAAGTAGCTTTGCCAAGTAGCTTTGCCAAGTAGCTTTGCCAAGTAGCTTTGCCAAGTAGCTTTGCCAAGTAGCTTTGCCAAGTAGCTTTGCCAAGTAGCTTTGCCAAGTAGCTTTGCCAAGTAGCTTTGCCAAGTAGCTTTGCCAAGTAGCTTTGCCAAGTAGCTTTGCCAAGTAGCTTTGCCAAGTAGCTTTGCCAAGTAGCTTTGCCAAGTAGCTTTGCCAAGTAGCTTTGCCAAGTAGCTTTGCCAAGAGTTCCTGATTATGTTTAGCTAGTTGGCCCAAATACTCAACTCAACTACTTCGGAGAAACGTTATTGCTGTTTAATACAGTTTCTACTGAGGTAGTTCTATGATTATGAATATAAGACCACTAAGAATCTTTGGATATTGTTTTGTTGGCTTGTATTCAAAGATGTGGTCACCTCAAATTCTGGTAGATTCTATCACAATGTATAGCCATTTTCTATCATTTGAGATTGTTTTTCGTTTTAGGTGATCTGTCTGACAGAATGTTTCAGGATCAAAATCGGCAAAGCTTGATAACAGTTAAATTGCCTGGGAGTAAAATGTACCCAAAAATAGTGTCAAAAGTGGCACATTCTGTTATAAGTGATACATGTACGTTATCCTGAGCATTGCGTACTCATATGTTTATACAGCATTTAGATAAAAACAACGGAAAAAATTTTAACCAAATCATTTTAACACATCTATAGAGATGTATCTGAAGCCATATTTGAAGTTTTATTTCAACAATCATGAGCAAATACAAAATAAAATGTGTCAATAGTCACGGGTAACACCGCCACTTGAACGCAATAGTCGATGTCATAACGAGAGGGACTGGCAGCAGTGCGACTATTGACGTCATTTTGGGAGAAGTCTGGGTGCATCTTTTTCTTTTGAACATTTCAACTGCGACCGAGTTTTGCCGATTTTAATCTTGAAATATTCAGGCAGTCGGATCTTTAATCGATCCTTTAGTAAAAAGGTAAATATTTAGTAATCAGGTAAATATTTAGTAATCAGGTAAATTTTTAGTGATCAGGTAAATATTTAATAATAAGGTAAATATTTAATAATAGGGTAAATATTTAGTAATAAGGTTACACCTTGCTAGCAACTTGTTGGAATGTCTAGGAGCCAGACTAGTGTCAATCTGTTAACCGACTCATGACATGTCACTCATGACATGTCATGAGTGATGTGTCATGAGTGACATGTCATGAGTGACATGTTTGTGAAGTTTGTTTTTTATAGATACTAGTTTATCAGTCTAGATTGTATAGATTTTAGATGATTTTGTCGAATGTGTCACTCATCCATTTTATCTATCCTATTTTAGGGTGCTCAGATATTTGAGGCTGTGGGGATTGGACAGGAAGTCATAGACAAATGTTTTGTTGGCACTGCATCACGTATCGGTGGGACCACTTTTGAGGTTCTTGCATATGAGGTTGGTTGTCCCTTGTAAAATACAGAGACAGGCATAACCCAGAGCATTTACTAGGTATCACACATTTACTAGGTATCACACATTTACTAGGTATCACATATTTACTAGGTATCACAGTTTTACTAGGTATCACATATTTATTAGGTGTCACATATTTACTAGGTATCACATATTTATTAGGTGTCACATATTTACTAGGTATCACATATTTACTAGGTATCACATATTTACTAGGTATCACAGTTTTACTAGGTATCACATATTTATTAGGTGTCACATATTTACTAGGTATCACACATTTACTAGGTATCACATATTTACTAGGTATCACAGTTTTACTAGGTATCACATATTTATTAGGTGTCACATATTTACTAGGTATCACATATTTATTAGGTGTCACATATTTACTAGGTATCACATATTTATTAGGGGTCACGTATTTACTAGGTATCACAGTTTTACGCAAGTGCTCTGGTGTGTTTTTGCAAAGCTTGATTTTATTGCGAATTGTTGTAGTTGTCATCTGGAATTTTTACCATGCGCTATATTTGCAGCTGTAGTTCATGTTGTATCTTCTATGGACCTTTACAGGCATTCACCAAGCACAGTCTTGCATACCATTCTCAAGATGGTGACTTCTACATAGCCAATAATCCTGGTACATTTCACTGGAGGTCGGGCGGAGAAAAACACATAAATGATCCAGAAGTTATCGCTGATCTGCAAGATGCATCTAAGCGTAACAACAAAGATGCTTACGGTCGGTACAGTGCTGCCTCACAGGAGAATGCGCGAGCCTGTACTCTCAGGTAAGAGATTTACCTGTACCAGTGAAGAATTTGAAGTGCGATTCCATTAGTGGTGTCTTGAATCATGATTGAATAAATTGTTTGCGAACAAATAAAGCTAATATTGGATTCACTAGTAATTAGCCTCGGTTGCGTCTGTCCATCTGGCCTAATTGAGTGTGGTGTTATATGGTTGCACGGTTTTGGGCTTCTATTACTTTTGTTGTGTCTTATGTCTGTACCTAAGGTTTGGTTGGCATGTGACCACTACTTTAGGCAAGGAAGGAGGAATGCTGCTTGTAGATAAAAGAGATTATTATGTAAATAACTCTTGCAGACTATCACCTTCGGTTTATCATTTTCGTACTTTTTAAATATGTTATAATATATTTACAGTGTCTAAGTTGTTTAGTACTAAAGGTCTCTTATTTACTCTTGTTTCCCTACGGGATTATTGGGGTTATTAAAATGCAGTAGAGACATCAGGTGGAGACAACATAAGGATTTAGTGACAGTTGGCAATTTGGCCCTGGATCTGTTTGTCTTATGTAGGGCATTTCGCAGTAACACCTTTCTATTGCATTGACTTGTCATTCATAGACATTATTTATTGTGTGCCTTGCAGAGGGCAGCTCGAGTTTGTATTCTCCAAGGAGCCTGTCAAGCTAGATGAGGTAGAGGATGCAGCCAGCATAGTTAAAAGGTTTGCTACAGGTTAGTTGATCATCTCGATCTTCTCTAGACTTAAACATCGTTGGTCAAAGGGTGCTGACCGTCCCAGCGGTTTGGTTGGTCAAGCAACTTATTTTGATAATCTAATGTAGCACATGTCACTATTACCTCTTACATGAGTACCATTGACATAGCCGTGTTTTTACCATTAAAGGCTGGGTATTGGGGTTTGTTAAACTTGTCTTCTGTTACAATCACATAGTGGCATCATTTTCCATAACTATTCTCAGCATTTTTGTGATTCAAAACAGAGCTGCTTTAAAACAATTTTCTGGTGTGAGATGAACCACTTTCAGTGTGCCTGTTTTGTTGTCCTCACATGCCAGGCTCAGTGGCATATACCAATGTTCTGTTGCCCTCACATGCCAGGCTCAATGACACATACCTGTGTTCTGTTGTCCTCATATGCCAGGCTCAGTGACACATACCTGTGTTTTGTTGTCCTCACATGCCAGGCTCAGTAACACATACCTGATAGTTACACCAAAGAAAAATAGTGTTGAACCTGTTCTTGTTATAAAAAATGGAAAATCTCCAGCAAGTTGAACCAGTTTTTATGTTGACATTATAATGACCTTGTGTGTCATTACCATCTGCCAGGAGCAATGAGTTTCGGGAGCCTGAGCTATGAGACACACACAACTTTAGCAAGGGCTATGAATAAGGTGGGAGCCAAGTCTAACTCGGGTGAAGGAGGAGAGACGCAAGAGAGGTTTATGGATGTGGACGCAGTGAATGGTGGACTCAGGTCAGGCATCAAACAGGTGAGACGGGTGTAAGCCATGTTATTATATATAATATATAATAATATTAATATAATATATAATAATATTAATATAACACATTGAAGTTCGTATTTTTGTAGCAGCGATGGCTAAGTTTTCAATTTCAGAAAAAGCTAATTAGTAGCATAAAATGCAGTAATTAGCGGAAAATTTTAAGTTATTTTATTAGCATTGTGGTTCTCAGATGAACTTTCCACAGAGGTACTCATAATTACTGCCATCATAGACCACATGTGGCCGTTTAACTCACTCTAGCGACAGTCGTACAGGGAATTGAAGGGATCATATTCGTCTTTATACTGGTTGATGTTTATATTTTGAATTATTGGCAGCATAAATCCTATATGGCATAAGCTAGTTTTTTACTAGTGGCAGCTGGCAGCGCTGCCGATATGACTTTTCGGCCTGATAAAATCAAAGGTTGATTCGGTGTCGCGATTGCACTGGTAAACTATATTATGTATGTAAATGCTGGATGTTAGATAGCTGGAAGGCCTAAAATTAGTCAAATATGGGAACAACTATTAGTATTTGTATTACTATTTGAGATGCTGTCTGCTGACTCGCTGACACAGACTAATTTAGTTACTCATAAACTATTCATGCTACAGGTTGCCTCTGGGAGATTTGGAGTGACCAGTGCCTACCTCGCTCACTGCGATGATCTGCAGATTAAGATGGCTCAGGGAGCCAAACCAGGCGAAGGGGGAGAACTCCCTGGCTATAAGGTTACTAAAGATATAGCTGAAACCAGGCATTCCATACAAGGTGTCGGGCTCATCAGCCCTCCACCCCATCATGATATCTACTCCATTGAAGACCTGGCTCAAGTACGATTCCTTATGTCATGTTTTATATCTAGTACTTTCAGTCTCCCAGTTTTGAGGATGATGCATGGTATATCTAGTATATAATCTGCACCTGTGATCTTAAAATTTTGTTTAAAAGTTTGGGTGCAGCTTATACAGCAGAAACTATATCTGTAAACTACTCAGTATGCTCAGGGCTAAGGTACCTTTTAGAATGTGCAAATGCTAAAAAAAATATATTCAACAATAAGGCGCTAGTAAATATCCAGTACTTTTACTGATGTAATGAGGTCATTAATCGTGGTCACTGTCATGTGACATCTCCAGCACTGGATTCCAATTGTAGGGTTGATTCCATTCGTTACTTTTCGTGGATACAACGATTGGAGCAACATGTCGGTTGTTAGTTTTTAAAGCTACGTTCGCAACTTTAAATTTAAAAGTGACATTGTATTTTCCCTTCTCTACGATATGTGTTACATAATGTGCTCATTGATTTGTTTATTTGTTTACTGTAATTAGTTTGCTGAATGTGTAAAGCATTGCCCACAACACCCCCCTCCGAAAAGGTGAGAACACTTACTTGTTTATTGCCACCTCATCAGTCAAAGAGTCAACACTTGCCGGAAACCCATATGGCTAGGTTAAATTAAGTGTGTTAAATAAATTGGAAAAACAGTGGGTGGGTACACGGAGATTTACAGTTTTTGTAACAAGTTTAGCTAAATTTCTAATAATTTATGTTTTATTATTGCTTTATGTTATTATTTGTGAGCTGAAGAGATTGTTATCGGGTAAATTTAATGGTTTGTTTTCACAGCAATGACTTATTGCGCAACGCTTTCTTAGTTTTCTAAAAATATTTAGCTGTATTCCGCTGTTAGATTTTACTTTTGTTACCGCGGCGTTAAATCTCCTTTGTAGCTTATCTACGACCTGAAGAGCGCCAACCCTACAGCTCGAATCAGCGTGAAACTCGTCTCAGAAGTTGGAGTCGGAGTGGTCGCTGCTGGTGTTGCCAAGGTAACAAAGTGCTTTACCTACTCTTTATGTTCTCTGATGCGCAAATCATCAGGAGTTACGATGCATTCATGTTGAGAGTTTAATGTTCTTCTCCAGTTGCCATGTAAAATGTAATATATGTTGTAATCTTATAACTGTAAAGATGCTGAATTTGGTTCTGTATATCGTAAACGTAAATGTGTCTGTTTACTCAGGGAAAATCAGAGCACATTACCATCTCAGGACATGATGGAGGCACGGGTGCGAGCAGCTGGACTGGCATTAAACACGCTGGACTTCCTTGGGAGCTAGGAATAGCTGAGACTCACCAGACCCTTGTGCTCAACGATCTGAGGTCAAGGATCGTGCTCCAGGTCAGCTGTTTTTCATTGACTCACACTTTTTTAAGCATCATAAATAATATGCATAAAGCGATGCTAATAATATATAGATAGAGATATTGAAGGTTTTAGTGATGAACACGTACCTGGAGTTTTCTATTAGAGTTGCCCCAATTTTGGTAATTGAGTCGGTATCGGTGCCGATGCTGGTGTTAAGTATTTGAATCGGGATCAGCTGATCCTTTCTTGAAAAATCTGAAACTTCCGATACATTTTACAGATCAACTATTTAGCAGAAAACCGTATTTTAGCCTGCTACAAAAAGTGAAAAAATGAAAAATCATCAGCTGCAAGCTCCTTACTTTTACCTAGTGAATTTCGGGCCTGCCACACAATTTTTTTTATGTCTATAGCCTGATCAACACAGCTGAGAAACCTTTTTGATTTAATCAGGATGTAATCACAAAGTGTGGTATTTTCCAATTACAGCGATAGGATTTATTGCAGCCAATCACGAACAAGATAACAAAGATGGGAGACAAGAATACAGTGTAATATTTCTATTTACTAGCATTATGAAAGTAATTTAAACGGTCGATGCATAAAGTTATCTGTCAATCTTTTAATCCTGACGATACAGTGTATCATTTGTACCGTACAAAGAATGGTAACCCCAGTGGCTTATCAGTATTTAGCCTGTCCTCCATCATCTGTGGCAAGTGAGTCACCCCTTCAATACAACTGGCTACATTGATAGTGATAGAAGATAGAGACTTCTTAGTGAGAGAATTGAATCACTAACGGTAATTAAAAGAAACATTGATTTGTTCTAAACTTGTACAGGCGCAGCAGTTCATCCAGTAATAGAATAGAGACTTCCATTATCACAGAGAGGACTGTACCACTAACAGTAATTACCTTTATTTACAAATTACAAGAACCATGGACTGTATTGTTATTACATGCACGGTATGTCAATATGTGAATATGTATATATATTTTTTCCATAAATACAAGCAAATAAATACATTATTTATATTTTTTCCATTATATTTATATTTGCATAATAAAACTAACAATTATCTATGCAACACAAAAGATCTGAATCGGATTATTTTTCAATAAGAGTCGGTATATTGGATCGGTATCTGAATCGGCTGCTGAATTTAGAATCGGGGCATCTCTACTTTCTATGTGTAGTTATCTCCTTTATAGAGTTTTTAATTCTTAAAGGTTGAAAAATTACAAATGATAAAATTTGGTCGTTTTAGTTTTTTCAATTCAATGAGAACTTCGCTATGTTTATCCACACTATTTTTGTAAACATATATTTCCCATTTTGAGACATACGCTAGTTTTTTTGTAAGTGAAATTGTAATGCTGTTATTTAGTGAAGTAATGCTGTTATTTAGTGAAGTAATGCTGATATTTAGTGAAGTAATGCCTTTAGAGCACTAATTAGGACTTTTTAGAGCACTAATCGCTGGAATAGGCAGTTTATAAAAGTGCTCAGGGGACTATTGCTTGTGATAATCTTATTTTAAATACTTAGTCTATTTACCAGCCCATAAAATGCCTGTTATGATGTAATTAAAGTCTGTTTCCCATATACGTCGCAAAGCACCGGCGACAGCACCGCAGGCTATTAGCGGTGAAATGGGAACCTCCGCGCCGGGTACTGCTGTTAGTTTCCGACGGCAACGCAAGAGTTCAGCGATGTTCAAAATTCGCAATGAGTTGCAGACAAAACCTTCCCGAAATGTACTGTACAGGTGAAGGTCAGCATTATTGAAATGGCATGGCGAGCGAACATTGTTCATGTAATTATTAGCGATGCAGCTTTATGTGAACATGAGCTGCCGAGTCTAGTTTCGCAAGCGCTTTGCGGCGCAATATTACTGCCAGAGTCTTGCAATTGATATGAGAACCAGGCTATAAGCAATGGGGAAGTCACAAGTTAATTTGTCTTACATTCACGGCTAGTCCGTATCAATATTTTATGTTATTATATTCCCTATTCCGCCAAAATATGGTCTCCTTAAATCGCAGCGACGAGCTTTCTCACTAATATTTTTTGTCTCTAAAGTGATTTTCTGTTTTCTTGACATTGATGTAAGACGGAATATCATTAGTACATAATAAAAATAAATGTAATTTTAAAATGCTGTCATTTAGCATTTAACATGCCTTGTATAAATCTATTGTTGTCATAAAAGCACATCATTCAGTTCAGTTTTTTCAGGCTGACGGCCAACTACGGAATGGAAGGGATGTTGTCATCGCTGCACTGCTTGGTGCTGATGAGTTTGGATTTTCCACGACTCCTCTCATTACTCTTGGATGCACGATGATGAGGAAGTGCCACCTTAACACCTGCCCTGTTGGCGTGGCAACACAGGTATCACATTTACACTTTCTCTATCAAACCACAGCCACTCCACTTACAAAGTTAATTTGTTTGGAGATCTGCTTCATGTGTTGGAGCAAATGTTTTCCGATAGAACTCCTTTGTAAGTGCTACAGGTAAGTATACCTAGCATTAAAAAGTGCATAATGTGAAACTTCAAAAATTTTAAGCATAAAAAATAAATTCTATTCAAAAAATTTAAGTAATAATAACAAAGAAGGTTTTAATAATTACTTCATTTTTAGAGACTCACAAACAAAAGTATAGGCGTGTAGTGTGTAGGGAAGGGTAGACGTTTAGTGTGTAGTGAAGTGTAGGCGTGTATTGTGTAGTGAAGTGTAGTGTGTAGGCGTGTAGTGTGTAATGAAAGATAGGCGTTTAGTGTGTAGTGAAGTGCAGGCGTGTAGTGAAGTGTAGGCGTGTAGTGTGTAGTGAAGTGTAGTGTGTAGTGAAGTGTAGTCGTGTAGTGTGTAGTGAAGGGTAGGCGTGTAGTGAAGTGTAGGCGTGTAGTGTGTAGTGAAGTGTAGGCGTGTAGTGCGTAGTGAAGTGTAGGCGTGTAGTGTGTAGTGAAGTGTAGACGTGTAGTGTGTAGTGAAGTGTAGGCGTGTAGTGTGAAGTGTAGGCGTGTAGTGTGTAGTGAAGGGTAGGCATTTAGTGTGTAGGGAAGTGTAGACGTGTAGTGTGTAGTGAAGTGTAGGCGTGTAGTGAAGTGTAGGCGTTTATTGTGTAGTGAAATGCAGGCGTGTAGTGTGTAGTGAAGTGTATACGTGTAGTGAAGGGTAGGCGTTTAGTGTGTAGTGAAGTGTAGGCTTGTAGTGTATAGTGAATTGTAGGCCTGGTGATATATAGTTTTAAAGGTACTGATAGAGATATGCAGTGTAACTTGCTCCAGCGTAAACTACAGTGTTTGGAAAAAAGGTTTCAGATAGCTTGACGTTTGTCTTTAAATAATGATTTGTTTTTGTGCTTACAATATGTGATCTTTTGATGTCCATATTACCACATTGCCGTATTAGTTGAAAATTCATAGTCTAGTTTAATAAACTGAGGTGTTACAATTCATAATGCAGATTTGTTGACAGCTACTGTTTATGGCTAATTGATGTACCATAATAATGAAATCGGAGTAATATATAGGTGCTGTACATATAAAACCCATATTAAGGGACGGTAGAGCGATTCCATAAGGTGAGGCATTACGTAAAGTCCATCAGCGTCAATAATCGCTGACCAGACTGAAGAGACCACGATTAGCCTGAAGAGTTTAAAACCAAACAAGACGACTCTTAGAGCTGATCGGTCTCTAGTCAGAATCTGTCAAGAGCTGCCATCATACAAGTCCTGAGCTGCATTTGCATCTTTGATATTTCGAACAAAAAACTAACCGATGTTTTTACATTGCCTTATCTCTACTACACTTGAAGGTGCTGATCAAGCTTTACTAAAGTGAGAGCTGTGCACGTTCGAAGCCACGGTAGGATTTTGGGAAAAATGATTGCATCACACAGGATGCAAACTCCATTATACAGCTTAGCAGCCAGGCATGCTGTTATCTGCGCCACTATACGACTATTAATATGCCCTTATCTGCCCCACTATACGACTATCAATATGCTGTTATCTGCCCCACTATACGACTATCAATATGCTATTATCTGCCCCACTATACGACTATTAATATGCTGTTATCTGTGCCACTATACGACTATCAATATGCTGTTATCTGCGCCACTATACGACTATCAATATGCTGTTATCTGCGCCACTATACGACTATTAATATGCTGTTATCTGCGCCACTATACGACTATCAATATTCTGTTATCTGCGCCACTATAGGACTATTAATATGCCCTTATCTGCGCCACTATACGACTATCAATATGCTGTTGTCTGCGCCACTATACGACTATCAATATGATGTTATCTGCGCCACTATACGACTATCAATATGTTGTTATCTGCGCCACTATACGACTATCAATATGCTATTATCTGCGCCACTATACGACTATCAATATGACGACAACCTTGCTTCATATTGTAATAATTGTGCAGATCTTTATTACACAATCTCTCTCACGGCACTAGACTCTCATGGCTCACTCTCATGGGTGCTAGTGGCATTCATGGTACTAGTGGATGTAACAAGCTTATGTACATTAATTGACACTGATAATTCAGTTGTGATTATCACTGACAGGTAGTTGAAAGATAAAAAAATTGACTAAGTAGCAGCTTCTATTCTAGTTGAACAAATTCAACTTAAGCTAGTACTTGTTAGAAAACTCTAGCTGCAGTTATTAATAGTTTGACTTAATTTGTTACTAATATGCTCGATTACATCTGTCATGAGTGATTCTGTCTGCAATTTCACTTGGTTTCTGTCAAAACTTTAGGCACTGTTGAGTTGCAGTTTTGCTAAACAGCGCTTTTCCCATGACCAAACAAGCGGAGCAAATGTTTGAGAGTTTTATGATAAATGCATGTGCACCCGACTCATGAAAATTATTCATCAACAACTTCGCAAACCCTTGTACCGAAATCTCATCAACGAATTTAACCATTTTTGTGTAGAGTCGTTTAAGTATAATAACGATACAAAACACATAAAAACATATTTAAATATGTTACTAAGTTTTTGAAAATTGTCGACATATTCCTAAACCTTACCCATCTGATCGGATTATACATAAATAGACAGATTAATTCGGCCTTAAATCGAAATAAAAGATTTACAAGCCAATTGTAATTAAAGTTAAGACCGGAATATGAAACGCCGATAAAGCCGTGCGACAGAGAGTAGAAATATTAAGTCGCCAGCATTTTACGAGAAAAGCGTGGAAATTTCACCAATCTATAGCATTGTTTAATTGCCGAAGGTTTGTATAATTAACGTAGACGGTTTGAGGCGTAGACCGATTTACAGGTACGAAAAGGTGGTACACAGTTTATCAGCCTACGTATTTTGTCCAATTACCGCAGGTTTTTTAAATTATCTAGAACATTAACCAGATTTCTTTACATTTTATCTAAAAGCTCGGGCTGAACTACAATGCCCTTTTGTGACAATAATATTTCTTTATTTCACTCGTTTGCAGAAAACTTTCATGCGCGTGAATGCTAATGATTGCTTTTTGTTACATATCGCTGTCAAAACCATTCTACATCCACAACACAACCAACTTTCAAACTGTATATTACATGGCAGCTTGCCGTTTTACTTTTAATATTGCATTTCAGAGATATAATAAACACATTTCTTTATTGCTGTTGTTAGTTAAATTACGTGCAGTAGGTTAGGTCTACAGCTTGAATTAATATTTATTTCATTGGTGTAAAACATAGGGTTGAGATAGTAGTAGATTAGGTCTCATTTTTATACAACCTGTTGTTTTGCATAATTGACCTTTTGAATTTCATTTCAAAACAACTTGACAACTACCATGAACATACAACCTCCCAGAACACCACGTCGTCGCATTGGCCGTCCATGTGTCTCCCAATTATTACGGAGGAGGAGAAATAGAAGGTCCTCACAGCAACCATCAACATCAAATGCTAATGTTCAACAACACGCTACACAAAATAATAACAACAACTCATCTGATTCACAGAATTCTTTAGTAGATGTTGTAGGCGAAGCCTACAACATCTACTAAAGAATTCTACTTTTGTAGAATTCTGACCTTTTGTAACTACTTTTTCAACAACCAGCAGTACCCTTTCTTTTTTCCATTATTACTTTGGTCGTGGGCTGTATGACAGGGGAATTTCTAGTTAGCATTAATATTTAATTGGCGATGAACTAACAGATGTCACAAAATGACATATTATAGCTGCATAGAAAGTTGGCAGCTTGCTCTTTTGTACCGCTGGTCTGTTAATTGATTGCGTATTATCCTAGGATCCCATCTTGAGGAAGAAATTTGCTGGCAAGCCGGAGTATGTCATCAACTATTTCTTTCTTCTGGCTGAAGAAATCAGAGTGATCATGGCAAAGCTTGGATTCAAGAAATTTCAGGATCTGGTTAGTCACCTCGTTAGAAACACTAGCCAAGTACTTTCTGGTGAAGCCATACTTAGTGAAGTGGAATTGTGTTGCCAAGTAGTTTCACTGAGATTGCTCTCAAGGCATGTTAATTGTGAAAGCTTGTTACTTCGCTCTGATGTCATATTAGTTGCCTGTACTTTGGTCTGTACTACGTGAGTGTCGGCAGGGATAGTATCGGTTGCCCATTGCTTGTTGCTGCTGCGTTAGAATATACATATAGCATGAATATACTCATTTAGGCTGTTCTTGGAAGATGTTACTTGCCTAGGATAGAATAGTACAAAAATCTGACAAATCAGTCAACTGGATGGCATTTTAGTTGCTTATGTTATAGTGGACCAACATTATTCTATATTAGCTTGTTGCTCACCTGCACTGATTTTGTGACAAACCACAGGTAAATAGTGTTAGTGTAGATGCCATCTCCATGCACTGTGGTTATATTAACCTATTTTAACTCTCTTAGTGTACAAATATGGCATGTTAGTCGCCTGCACTGCTTTTACAATTAGATCACAAGCAGTTTGGGATAATGTGAAAATATGGCGTGTTAGCGACTAACAATGCTGTTATGATAAACTTGTTGCATACCGTGTGTTGATATAAGCAAATAGCATGTTGATCATCATCGCTACACTGCTTTGATGATCAGTCAAACCAATTGGGTCATGATCACAGAAACCATGGTTAAGTCGGGATTGTAAGATTTGGAGTTATCTACATTAGCAGAAGGAGAAAATTCTCACAGTTATTTTGCAAAAATAACTTTGATTCTAGCTTAATTACAGCAGATTTTATGGTCAATAGACTGAATGCACATTTACCATCAGTGCGAAAACATCGTTATGAGAAAACTGGTGGTAAAGTTTGAGAAGCGAAAACCAATGCACAATTTTGTTTACGTTTCAAAACGTCATAGCAACCAATATCAAGAAGTTGTGATATTTATGTAAATTTCTGTATTTATAACAAAAAAATATGCTGAATTTAAAAATCTAAACAGATTTTAGCTGGTTGTCATAGAAATACCTGTACATTTATGAGAAAATGTATTAGGCCTACTTAATTTTGCAGATATTAAAAACGGCTTGGCAGTACCGCGATACCGGACGCAGCCAAATCATTAACAAAATCTTTAGAAAAATAACAGCAGTAACATATTGCACACCATCGGCCACTATATACTTCAATCTTGGAAATTCAAATAGTTGTTCTTATAATTAAATCTGATAATAATCCTATAAAATCGAACAATTATTCTTATAATTAAATATTGTAATAATCTTGTAAGAATCGTTAAGAAAATATCATCGTAAATCCTTTTACTTTCACCGCTTTGGACATCAGTTGAAATACCAAAGAACTCCTTACATGTGTCCAAAATGTCAGAGTTATCTTTAAAATCGGCAAAAAAGAAACGATTATATTTTTTGAACGCCATTTTTCAGTACTTCCTGTTTAGCATAGCAACGGTTTTAAGAGGGTTTTTTCGATGGTTAAAGACTTCTATTGGCTAAACTGACTTCAGATTCAGAAAGGTCACTCTTTGATTGGTCTAGATGCACGTGTTACAAAAATCGTTGCCAATATTATAAATTCAGTTGATGCAATTTTAAAGTCGGATAACTCAACTTCGTGATTTGCAACTTAACCATGGTTTCTGTGGCCGCGACACAATTACCTGTGTTGTCTTTTCTGATCACATGACCAGTGCAGACATCTGTGGTGCAATGATATCGGTGTAACTGTAACACATGTTAATTACATATATAGTAGACGCCGTGGTAATGTACATCTCCTTTTATGTAAATTCCATTAAAGGTTGACTTGCAACAAAATTCACATTACAGTTATTTGGTATCAAAAGATTCACCATGTCGTACTCTGTGGTGTTGTAAGTGCCAAATATGTGGAAATGTGATTACAAGCTCTTCAAAGCTCAAAAACAAACAGAAAATCGCAGCCACACGAGACCGCCGTAGTTTGGATTCCCTTTCCAAAACGGCTCAAATGTGATGTAGTTGTGAGAGATGGTTTCTGTTTACACTTTCTTGCAACCTTAATCGTCGAAATATTTTCACAAATATACTTCAAGCATTCAATAAAACTATGTCTATTGTTCTTACGCGTCTGCTTTATCGTCACCGTAATGCTGTCACTTTTAGCAGTGATATCTTATAACTTACCGTAAAAATTTGTTTAATTTTTTAGCCTTTGCTTGAAGGAGTACATATCATTGTCTGATAATCATGACGAGCCTGTTGGTCACCTGTGATAATCAAAAAGTGCTGCAGAAATTATTTGCGAAGTATGGGTCACATGATCAGATTACGACTTGCCGATTAGACCAAGCCGAAACAAAACTGTAAAGTAGCGAGCATCTATATTTGATACGGGGGTCTTCGGTAAAACCCGAAGTGTTTGTCATAAACTAGTGCTCCGATAAGTTTTATATCGAGCCTTTTATTGGCCTTTCAATTCACGTGAGAACATCCGTGACAAGGCAATAAATAAATTTCATGGCTACGTCATCGAAATAAAGAGATTCCAGTCTACGGCGGCTTTTCATTTTTGAGCTTTCAAGAGCTTGTAATCACATTTCCACACATTTGGCATCTATAACACAACAGAGTAAGACATGGTGAATCTTTTGATATCAAATAACTGTAATGTGAGTTTGGTGCAAGTCAACCTTTAAACGTAAAGAATTTATGTTGAGCTTTTAAATGGATTTTGAAAAATAGATTTCAATTGGCATTGAATGAGTGTGTTCTGTTTACCTTAACGTAAAGTTGTTGTAACCATGTTGACCCTAAACTAAGTCTAAATGATGAGAAAAAAGGGAAAAGCTGTCAATACAAATCAGTAATATCACAATTTACAATACAATTTAATACTGTACAGTCATTAAATTAAGAAATTAAGTTGTGTTTTCTTTTGAGTGACCAAAAGACTGAGTTTGAGAAGATCTTGGAACAGAGGCTATTTACATTTATTTTATGCATCGTATAACATAAATCTCTATAACCACAACATAACCACACCCGTATAACGTAAACATTCTTAGGATGCATTATGCACGTTGTAAGGGTGTCTACTGTATGCTATTATTATGTACGTTGTAAAGGTGTCTACTGTATGCTTTTATTATGTATGTTGTAAGGGTGTCTACTGTATGCTATTTTATGTATGTTGTAAGGGTGTCTACTGTATGCTATTATTATGTATGTTGTAAGGGTGTCTACTGTATGCTATTTTTATGTATGTTGTAATGGTGTCTACTGTATGCTATTATTATGTATGTTGTAAGGGTGTCTACTGTATGCCATTATTATGTATGTTGTAAGGGTGTCTACTGTATGCTATTATTATGTATGTGGTGAGGGTGTCTACTGTATGCTATTATTATGCATGTTGTAAGGGTGTCTACTGTATGCTGTTATTATGTATGTTGTAAGGGTGTCTACTGTATGCTATTATTATGTACGTTGTAAGGGTGTCTACTGTATGCTATTATTATGTACGTTGTAAGGGTGTCTACTGTATGCTATTATTTTAGATCGTTATGTTTTAGCAAGACTGACACATTTTGCTGAAAGTTACACTAAATTCACATTTTTTGTGCAATGCATAAATGCATGTCGACTTGTTTTGTCCGATTGCTCGAGGATCAAATAGATCCTTGAATATGATCAAATATGGATCTAACAGCATATTGGGGTTTGGCAGATTATTCTAGAAGAATCGTTCTTATTTGATATATTTGTTTAGATTGGACGGTGTGACAAACTGACGGCTACCGCCCCTCTCCATGACAAGGCAGCCCTCCTGCAATATGAGCCTATTTTGAGGTGTGCCAACAAGCTACATCGAGGCACGAATGTAGTGGGTGGATCCGTGAAACAAGACTTTGAGCTTGAAAAGAGATTGGTGAGATTGGTTTTCTATTTAAAACATTTCCTGTTCTTCAGGTTTGTATTGTTTAGTCGTTTGTAGTATTAAATTAACCCTTTTGCTTGGGAAATGGCCTAAATGTCTTTTATCGTTCCCTTGGGCAAACGAAATTTATGTTCTATTTGGAAGCAGTTGATAAAGCCCTCGTTTAGTTACACAAAAAAGGGTACTGATGTTATCAAGTTCCAAATATTGTCGCCAATGTTGATCTATGATGTGAAATAATCATCTGAGAGTGCATTGTGTTGTTATAAGTTCGAGTTGAATGGAAATGGGATCCCTACTAAAGATGGGTAAAGGAGAAGCGAGTCAATGCGCATCTCAACATTCTAAATGAAAATCTAAAACTTTCGCTGCGGTGGTCAATGATCTTCTGACTGATCAATATGATAATAATAGAGATGATGATAGAGATATAAACACTGAAGACTTCGAATACAATTAGAAAAGTGATGGTTATATTAGCTCTGACGATTATAAAGGAACCCGTATAACAGCATGTTGTGAGGACAGGAGTTGGTCTCTGCCGAAAAGAATGTTTCAAAGCATACCGATATATAGACAGTTTTTTAATGCATGTGCGAATGGATATTTATATACGTACAAAAAAACTTGCTAATACAAATAAATTTGAGTTCAAGCTATGTATCGTCACAAGATTTTGATTTTTCAACGAAAAACTGCACAATTTTAGTTCGTCTTTGGGAGATTTTGGTTTGGCAAACGGATTAAGGGCCGACCCAATGGCAACCTAGATGAAGGTTCTAAGCCATACCATATTGCAACTGCAATAAAAGGATATTGTCAGGAGCAGTCATATTTAAGATGTTAACATTGTTTCAACACATTGCTTATGAATCGCAAATATGCTGAAGGATTGTGGAAAAATAAAGAAAGTATTGGGTTCGCTAGTAATAAGTTGTTTAACTAGAGACAGGCTATGGTTGCATCTGAACAAACTAAATTTAGACTGACCGAATTCACTCCATTCCAAACTTGAGCTTCGGTTACTAAACCTCTTCAGATTTGCATATAATCACCCTTTAATAGTAAGTCACCCTTTAATAGTAAGTCAAGGATGTATTGGAATATAATAATGTTATACCTGTTCTTTAACAGTAAGTCAGGGATGTATTGGAATATAATAATGTTATACCTGTCCTTTAACAGTATATCAGGGATGTATTGGAATATAATAATGTTATACCTGTCCTTTAACAGTATATCAGGGATGTATTGGAATATAATAATGTTATACCTGTCCTTTAACAGTATATCAGGGATGTATTGGAATATAATAATGTTATACCTGTTCTTTAACAGTATATCAAGGATGTATTGGAATATAATAATGTTATACCTGTCCTTTAACAGTATATCAGGGATGTATTGAAATATAATAATGTTATACCTGTCCTTTAACAGTAAGTCAGGGATGTATTGGAATATAATAATGTTATACCTGTCCTTTAACAGTATATCAGGGATGTATTGGAATATAATAATGTTATACCTGTTTTTTAACGGTATATCAAGGATGTATTGGAATATAATAATGTTATACCTGTTCTTTAACAGTATATCAGGGATGTATTGGAATGTAATAATGTTATACCTGTCCTTTAACAGTATATCAAGGATGTATTGGAATATAATAATGTTATACCTGTTCTTTAACAGTATATCAGGGATGTATTGGAATATAATAATGTTATACTTGTTCTTTAACAGTATATCAGGGATGTATTAGAATATAATAATGTTATACCTGTCCTTTAACAGTATATCAAGGATGTATTGGAATATAATAATGTTATAACTGTCCTTTAACAGTATATCAGGGATATATTGGAATATAATAATGTTATAACTGTCCTTTAACAGTATATCAGGGATGTATTGGAATATAATAATGTTATAACTGTCCTTTAACAGTATATCAAGGATATATTGGAATATAATAATGTTATAACTGTCCTTTAACAGTAAGTCAGGGATGTATTGGAATATAATAATGTTATACCTGTCCTTTAACAGTATATCAGGGATGTATTGGAATATAATAATGTTATAACTGTCCTTTAACAGTATATCAGGGATATATTGGAATATAATAATGTTATACCTATCCTTTAACAGTATATCAGGGATATATTGCAATATAATAATGTTATAACTGTCCTTTAACAGTAAGTCTGGGATGTATTGGAATATAATAATGTTATACCTGTTCTTTAACAGTATATCAGGGATATATTGGAATATAATAATGTTACAACTGTCCTTTAACGGTAAGTCAGGGATGTATTGGAATATAATAATGTTATACCTATCCTTTAACAGTATATCAAGGATGTATTGGAATATAATAATGTTATACCTGTCCTTTAACAGTATATCAAGGATGTATTGAAATATAATAATGTTATAACTGTCCTTTAACAGTATATCAGGGATGTATTGGAATATAATAATGTTATACCTGTCCTTTAACAGTATATCAGGGATGTATTGGAATATAATAATGTTATACCTGTGAAAAGCGTGTATTAGGTATTCCCAATTTTACTCCGGCTGGCAGCTCCAAAAATGGTAGTGAAAGTATGAACAGAAATTGAGAATTGTGTATCTATAGCGATCTTAAGGATATGGAAAGTGCTAATTCTTTACTATACTAAGAGCTGTGTGAGTCCGTTCGAAGCTACGCGAAGAGTATTAGGAAAAAGGGTTGTATCACTTGAGAATCAAACCCGGATATTTCTATTTTAAACCATAACTGTCACTTACAACTTTTATCGTATTTTCTAGGTAAATCAGCCACGCTGATCTCGATTTTGTACTCAAAATATAGATTGGTCCAGTAACCTTCAAAGTCATTTAGGCTTTTTTAAAGCTTTTCAATATCCGTTTCGAAAACAACACAATTGGCATTACAAGCTCCGCCCATAAATATGTAGCGAAACCTAGCTTTTTCAGAAACGGAAGTTAGGAATGTTTAGTCCGATTTAGAATAATAGAGATGGGAGTCTTAAAACCCATTATTATCTAAATTCAGCCTGTAAACTAATCTCAGTCTTTTATGAAAGGTGTATAAACTATTAAAATTGCTCGTAGTTGGTTACATGATGTTTAAATAGGCTGAACGCCGAGAAAAAGGAGCTCAAAAAGCGCAGTTTTATCACAAGCTAGCGTTGTTATCACGCTTTTTTAAATATGTAATGTTAAATAGCTTATCTACCTTTCAGAGAAGACAGATTATTTGTAAGGCTGAATTTAGATCCTAATGGATCTTAAACACCCATATCTATTATTCTAAATCGGTCTAAACATCCATACGTAACTTCTGTTCCTAAAAAGCTAGGTTACTTCACGTATTTATGGGCGGAGATTGTTGTGCCGATCGTGTTGTTTTTGAGACCGATATTAAAACGCTGTAAAAAAGCCTTCATTACTCTGAAAGTTAGTGGGCTAATCTTTATTTTGAGTACAAAATCAGAATCTGCGTGTTTGATTTACCTAGTCAATACGATAAAAGTTGTATGTGACAGTTATGGTTTAATTCTGATTTGAAGCCAAGCAGATCAACATCTGTACTACATCACCACATTTCCACAGCTAAGAATAAATGTGTACATACTTATTACACATGACAATTTCTCACTGTACACATGATTGCTCGCGTACTAGTACAGTTAACTTGTGTAAAAGATCAATCTTTGAGGAAAAAATTGATTTAAAAGTTTTAGGATGTTGATAGAGAAGACACTACATATTGATGATAGATGTACTAAGTACTTGTAGAGAAGACACTACATATTGATGATAGATGTACTAAGTACTTGTAGAGAAGACACTACATATTGATGATAGATGTACTAAGTACTTGTAAATGCCATATAAATGTTTGTTAGTTATACAAAGTCTTTTGGAATCTTTAATTTGTAAACTGTACTTGACATTTTTTGTAGGATTATAGTGTTATAGCCAAGGCTCATTCAGTCGTGGAGGGCCATAGTCAGGAGTGTAAGCTCACCATGCCAATCTTCAATCATGACAGAACCTTCGGAGCCACACTAAGCTATGAGATATCTAGGTTAGTTTGAGAATAACAACAGCAGCCTAGTTCCAGTATGGTGTGGAATATGGGCTACCATTCAATAGCTCCAGTATGGTGTGGAATATGGGCTACCACTCAAGCCTAGTTCCAGTATGGTGTGGAATATGGGCTACCATTCAATAGCTCCAGTATGGTGTGGAATATGGGCTACCGCTCAAGCCTAGTTCCAGTATAGTGTGGAATACGGGCTACCGCTCAAGTGTAGCTGTTCTATTCTTTAATTAGAGGGTGTGATATCGATGAGGTCTACACATTTCTTAAAACTCTTCATGGGACAGACAACTTCGCTTTAGTCCTTAAGCTAAGTTCCCTCCTTAAGGCTTAATTTCCTCCTTAAAGCACATAAATTACATAATTTTTTTCTTGTATATTTCAATACATCAGAGTCTTGGCTTTCGAATGAGCTATTGTTTGCCATGGTGAGACAGACATTGGTTGGTGTTTATAGGATTTCCCCAGAGCTCTACCGCAGAACTGTTTACTGGCATAGGCTCGGAAATTGTGACGTCACAATTTTCATATGCGGTGTTGTGTGCTCTTACCGCCTATTTTATTGCTTATATTAATATGCTTATACCGCTTATATTTATCGACTACGATAATGACGCTAGTGTCAGGCAAAGATAGGACAACTCCAGAGAACCAATGAAGATGACAAAGGAATCAGTGTCATTAGTTCTCCATGTACAGATTATTTCTATGATAAATAACTCAGATTCCAAGCACCATACTATGTTTTCCCGATGATATTATGCACTAGCCCTCTCATTTTATTGTGATGTTGAGGGTCGCACTGAGACTAATTAGTTTCAAGCATTGCGTGATCTCGCGAAAGTGCGATTGACATATAGTCCTAGGGCCACGCAACCCGCAGGTCACAATTTAATCGATGTGATTTCATTACCTTCATCAACGACAGTACATTTATTGAAGCATAATTAATTAACCCAGAACATGTGTTTGTATTGGTCGGGCGTTAGCACGATCGCGAGCATTGTTGATTATCTAGAATCCTAGTTTATTATTAGCGCTCTCCGGGTTTAACAGCACCGATTGTCACAGAAAAGCGCAACCTCAATGGCAGCGAAAGGGATCGACTACTTAAGGCTAAATAATAATTGTGACATCACATTTTGAGAACCTGAAGCAAGTGTTTTTTTTGCAGTACATACTTTTGACACCCGGTTTTTCATAGTTCTATTATTCTTTGTGTATTGAATATAGGCTCATTCGAAAGCCAAGACTCTGATGTATTGAAATATATAATTAAAAAATATGTAATTTATGTGCTTTAAGCCTTCTATAAGGATTAGTCATGCTTGCTATTGTGCTGTACTGCAGATGAATGACATGCTCCTACTACTGTCTTTGATAATTATCTACTATAATTTAATCTAATGCCGTCTCAAAAAGATTTGCTACAAAAATATTATTGTCAAGCTTAATTTGTGCGGAAACTCACCGCTACAAAATCTAAATTTTATGTTACTAATACTATTGTTATATTACTATTGCTATATTACTATTGCTATATTACTATTGCTATATTACTATTGCTATATTACTATTGCTATATTATTGATATATTACTATTGCTATATTACTATTGTATTATTATTATTGTTATATTACTATTGCTATATTACTATTGCTATATTACTATTGCTATATTACTATTGCTATATTACTATTGCTATATTACTATTGCTATATTACTATTGCTATATTACTATTGCTATATTATTGATATATTACTATTGCTATATTACTATTGCTATATTATTATTGCTATATTACTATTGCTATATTACTATTGCTATATTACTATTGCTATATTATTTTGCTATATTATTGTTGTTATATTCCCACGACCGAACAAGCGGAGCGAAGTGGGGGAGTTTTTATGATAAATGCATATGCACACAACTTACGAAAATTATTCATCAACAATGAGACGAACCCTCGTCAAGAAATTTCATCAACGAATTTAAGCATCGGAATGTAAAGTCGTTAAAGTATAATAACTTTACAAAACACATTTAAATCTATTTAAATATGTTACCAAGTCTTTATAAACCTTCGATAATATCTTAAAACTTACCCATCTGATCGGATTATACACAAATAAACAGATTAATTTCAACGAAAATCGCCACAAAACACTTGAAAACCTTGGTTTAATAAAAGTTAAGACCGAAAATTGAAACGCCGAGGGACAGATAATAGAACGATGAAGTCTTGCGCAGTTCACGAAAAAATAACGTGCACTTTTCACCAGTCTATAACATTGTCGAACTGCCGAAGGTTTTGGCAATTAACATAGGAGTACAGAAATCGTTTCATTTTTGCCGATTTCAATTTTTTCATTTTCATTTGCCGACGCATTTGAATACTTTCCCATTCTAACTGATGTCCAACGCAGTATAAGTAAAGCAAATGACGATGATATTTTTAACGTTTCTTATGAGATTATTACAATAATTAATTATAAGCTTGGATGACTACAGAACAATGACTACGTAGTACAGACTTTCTAAAAATCTAACGCAGTGTAAGTAAAGGCATGACGATGATATTTTTTCTAACGGTTCTAATGAGATTATTGCAATAATTAATTATAAGTTTGGATGACTACAGGACAATGACGACGTAGTACAGATTTTCTAAAAATCTATATAAATATCGCAACTTCGTGATATTGTTAGCTATGCCGTTTTGAAATGTAAACAAAATTATGCATTGGTTTTTTATTATTACTATATAAATAATATTGGTTATTCTAATAATATCAGTGCATTTTACTTCTAATATTGGCCAATATTGCATTTCTTTTTTTGCAGGAGAAGAGATATAAACATATAATCTTTTCCTTTCATTATTGCTATTTGTTGTATATAATAACACCCAGCACATTACAGCTACCATTGCAGTTATCCTATTTGACTGCTAATATTGCATTTCTCAACCATCAGTACCCTTTCTTTTTTCCAATATCACTTTGGTCGTGGGCTGTATGACAGTGGAATTTCTAGTACTATTGTTATATTACTGTTGCCATATTATTATTGTTATATTATTATTGCTATATTATTATTGCTATATTACTTCTGATATATTACTTTTGACATATTACTATTTCTATCGATCAAATCAACAAAGATTAATATTGCCTAATTTTTCATTTTGTTTTATTAGTTTCCAAATCATTCAACAGCAAATTCCAAGTCTATTATTTTAGCTGATCTACAAATCTTAAACTGTTCATTTTTTCGCTGTTTGTGCATATGTGACATGCTGTGATTGCATATGTGACATGCTGTGATTGCATATGTGACATGCTGTGATTGCATATGTGACATGGTGTGATTGCATATGTGACATGGTGTGATTGCATATGTGACATGCTGTGATTGCATATGTGACATGCTGTGATTGCATATGTGACATGGTGTGATTGCATATGTGACATGCTGTGATGCATATGTGACATGCTGTGATGCATATGTGACATGCTGTGATTGCATATGTGACATGCTGTGATTGCATATGTGACATGCTGTGATTGCATATGTGACATGGTGTGATTGCATATGTGACATGCTGTGATTGCATATGTGACATGGTGTGATTGCATATGTGACATGGTGTGATTGCATATGTGACATGCTGTGATTGCATATGTGACATGGTGTGATTGCATATGTGACATGCTGTGATGCATATGTGACATGCTGTGATGCATATGTGACATGCTGTGATTGCATATGTGACATGCTGTGATTGCATATGTGACATGCTGTGATTGCATATGTGACATGCTGTGATTGCATATGTGACATGCTGTGATTGCATATGTGACATGCTGTGATTGCATATGTGACATGCTGTGATTGCATATGTGACATGCTGTGATTGCATATGTGACATGCTGTGATTGCATATGTGACATGCTGTGATTGCATATGTGACATGCTGTGATTGCATATGTGACATGCTGTGATTGCATATGTGACATGCTGTGATGCATATGTGACATGCTGTGATTGCATATGTGACATGCTGTGATTGCATATGTGACATGCTGTGATTGCATATGTGACATGGTGTGATTGCATATGTGACATGCTGTGATTGCATATGTGACATGCTGTGATTGCATATGTGACATGCTGTGATTGCATATGTGACATGCTGTGATTGCATATGTGACATGCTGTGATTGCATATGTGACATACTGTATGTGCATATGTGACATGCTGTGATTGCATATGTGACATGCTGTGATTGCATATGTGACATGCTGTGATTGCATATGTGACATACTGTATGTGCATATGTGACGTACTATTTGTGCATGTGTGACATACTGTATGTGCATATGTGGCGTACTATTTGTGCATGTGTGACATACTGTATGTGCATATGTGACGTACTATTTTTGCATGTGTGACGTACTGTTTGTGCATATGTGGCAAACTGCCAAAACAGTTATTAAAATGTGTAGTGGGCGGTAAAAAGGCATTGTAGGTAACAATAGAAGGTATCACGGTGTGAATAAACATAAGTAAGATATGAAGTACACGTAGATCTTATGTAATACAGTATGCAACGTTCTCATGTCACACCTTTGATAAGGAGTAACATTTTCTATATATATAATGTATATAGATGGGATACTTGATGGGATTTTACTGAGATCAAACCATGGAAACCTCAATGCTAGCAGGTCATATCTGATAAATGTTTGGAGTTGAGGAAATGCACCTTTAAAAAGTGTACATACTTACAGATCACCTATAAAAAGTGAACTTACAGACCACCTATAAAAAGTGAACTTACAGACCATCTATATAAAGTGTACTTACAGACCACCTATATAAAGTGTACTTACAGACCACCTATATAAAGTGTACTTACAGACCACCTATATAAAGTGTACTTACAGACCACCTATATAAAGTGTACTTACAGTGCAAACTGTAAGTCCAATAAAGCATAAATAATGAAATAAGAATGGCACATGGAATAAGGCAATATGTTCAAACACATAGAGTGTAGACTGTAAAGTTAAAGCCAAACTATACCATAGCTTTAGTATTATAATAATAATAGACATTTTATTTTCAAAGAATAATCTAAAGCCGCTTGACTCATTGCAGGAGGTATGGGGAAACTGGTCTTCCTCCCGGTGCTAGCATAAGCATAAAGCTAAATGGCTCTGCCGGCCAGGCATTCTGCGCCTTCCTCGTGCGAGGAGTAAATGTGACACTGGAAGGTGACGCCAATGACTATGTGGGAAAGGGACTCTCCGGTAGGAGCAATCTTACATTTTCTGACTTTTAGTCTTCTCAGTTGTCTTTACACTGTTTGAGTTGTTTTACCAAAGGTGACAGTTGCTTTGGAGTGTTTGAGTTATTTTATCAAAGATGACAGTTGCTTTGGAGTGTTTGAGCTATTTTACCAAAGGTGACAGTTGCTTTGGAGTGTTCGAGTTATTTTACCAAAGGTGACAGTTGCTTTGGAGTGTTTGAGTTATTTTACCAAAGGTGACAGTTGCTTTGGAATGTTTGAGTTATTTTATCAAAGGTGACAGTTGCTTTGGAGTGTTTGAGTTATTTTACCAAAGGTGACAGTTACTTTGGAGTGTTTGAGTTATTTTACTAAAGGTGACAGTTGCTTTGGAGTGTTGAGTTATTTTATCAAAGGTGACAGTTGCTTTGGAGTGTTTGAGTTATTTTACCAAAGGTGACAGTTGCTTTGGAATGTTTGAGTTATTTTATCAAAGGTGACAGTTGCTTTGGAGTGTTTGAGTTATTTTACCAAAGGTGACAGTTACTTTGGAGTGTTTGAGTTATTTTACCAAAGGTGACAGTTACTTTGGAGTGTTTGAGTTATTTTACCAAAGGTGACAGTTGCTTTGAAGTGTTTGAGTTATTTTACCAAAGGTGACAGTTGCTTTGGAGTGTTTGGGCTATTTTACCAAAGGTGACAGTTGCTTTGGAGTGTTGAGTTATTTTACCAAAGGTGACAGTTGCTTTGGAGTGTTGAGTTATTTTATCAAAGGTGACAGTTGTTTTGGAGTGTTGAGTTGTGTTGTTGTGTTTCTGTGACTGATGAAAAATTATCGGTTAAATGTGTTCTACTTAAAAAAGCATTTACTACAATGACTCATTCATGAAAGCTTTATTATGATTAAAGAGATTAGCCATGGTCTAGCATGCCTGACGTGCCAACAGCAGGACCTATGAACAGCAGGTTGGGTTTCAATTCTCAAAAAAGGCCACAGGTGGTGATGTTAATGTCATCCAACCTTAAAATACCCTCTGCACCTGGGCATGTCTCCAGTTGCTACTGGAGACATGTCCGGTCAAGGTCACAGAGACATTGTTTGTACAATGATGGCTCTTGAACACTTGAACGGCCTCTACTTGTAGTAAGCTCGGCAGCCATCATATCATACTCAATCTTTCTATCTTGAAGCAACGTGATTAACGTCGTTGCTTCAGGATAAAAAACTCATTCATCAAGTTTTGTGTTGTCTTCATGTTTAAAGATCTGCTTTATATTGTATTTTGCTCACAAGCTATAGCTCACAGGGTGTTATAACTCCTGGGTGAGCGTTTTCTTTCAGTCGCGAGCTTCAAACACTGCTTTTATTTTCTATACTCACACATGAACCGGTTCCAGACGCTTGGTCTAATGACGATCGGTCCAATTCCAATGCCAAAAGCTCCGTCTAAAATCAACTCGCCTAATAGAACATTTGGTCCAACGACACAATTAGTCTGAAACCATATCATCAAAATATACGATTAGTTTGGAATATTTTGCAACAAAATAGAGTCTTCATGCCAGAAACTGTGCCATCATTAGCAGTAAATTTTGAGCTATCAGTATAGTTATAACCTTGTTTATCATATTAAATTTTCACTTCTTTTTTTGTATTTTATAAAGTTTTTTCGGACACAAAAATTACCTGACTTTACATATACTGCAATGACATTTCTGCTATTTTAACTTGGGTCTGAATACAGTGAACCCTTGGTTCTCTAATGCTTGGGTCTGAATACAGTGGAACCTCGGTTCTCGAATGCTAGGGTCTGAATACAGTGGAACCTCGGTTCTCGAATGCTTGGGTCTGAATACAGTGGAACCTCGGTTCTCGAATGCTTGGTCTGAATACAGTGGAACCTCGGTTCTCGAACGCTTGGGTCTGCTGAATACAGTGGAACCTTGGTTCTCGAATGCTTGGGTCTGAATACAGTGGAACCTCGGTTCTCTAATGCTTGGGTCTGAATACAGTGGAACCTCGGTTCTCGAATGCTTGGGTCTGCTGAATACAGTGGAACCTCGATTTTCGAATGCTTGGGTCTGAATACTGTGGAACCTCGGTTTTCGAATGCTTGGGTCTGCTGAATACAGTGGAACCTTGGTTCTCGATTGCTTGGGTCTGCTGAATACAATGGAACCTCGGTTCTCGAATGCTTGGGTCTGAATACAGTGGAACCTCAGTTCTCTAATGCTTGGGTCTGAATACAGTGGAACCTTGGTTCTCGAATGCTTGGATCTGCTGAATACAGTGGAACCTCGGTTCTCGAATGCTTGGGTTTGAATACAGTGGAATCTTGGTTCTCGAATGCTTGGGTCTATTGATTACAGCGGAACCTCGGTTCAGGAATGCTTGGGTCTGCTGAATACAGTGGAACCTCGGTTCTTGAATGCTTCAGTCTGCTGAATACAGTGGAACCTCGGTTCTTGAATGCTTCGGTCTGCTGAATACAGTGGAACCTCGGTTCAGGAATGCTTGGGTCTGCTGAATACAGTGGAACCTCGGTTCTTGAATGCTTCAGTCTGCTGAATACAGTGGAACCTCGGTTCTCGAATGCTCCGGTTCTTGGCCAATTCAGTTTTCGACCGAAAAAATTGAGATTTGTCCATCTCGGATCTCTAACATAAATTCGGTTCTCGACCAAGCCGGAGCATGCGCATTAGAATTAAACGTTTGGTACAGCTCCGGAAACAGCACAGAAACATTTGTTAACAAAGGGAGAAGCAAGTTACGCTTCATAAATTATTTACAAAAAGGAAGGAACCATCTGGGATGACGTCACTCTACCGAAGAGATTTGCTTGGGAGACAACTCCTCCAGTAGAGTTACCCTAATTTGTTTTGGAAGAGGATTCTCATTCAAATATGTGTAGTAAACGTGCCATTGCTGTTTATATTTTCGTTTTCACACAGTTTTTGATGTAATTGATCTGTTGCATTCTTTGCTGTTTCATTATCAATTTCTGCAATTTTTGGTATTGTATCTTAACCTAGAATGTTTTCAATGTTTTAAGAGCAAAGCATACGAAATGTTTGCTTTTTGTTTTCTGTTTTCATCATCATAGGTAGAAAATATTTTATTAAAATAAACACGATCTATATCTACCCGTTTTCATTTATAGTATGTAGTATACAGTACAGTTTATGGTGTAAAATGTTTAAAGAAATACTTTACCGATGTGGTTTTCTCAGTTTGGAACGGATTAAAATTTAAATACATTAATTCTAATGGCAATAATTGTTTCAGATCTCGGAACACTCGGTTTGCGAACAATCTTTTGGAACGGATTATGTTCGAGAACCGAGGTTCCACTGTACAAGTCTATGATTTAAGTTTTCGTATTTCTATCATTGTCTTTACATCAACTTTATGCTGATCGTCATTAGACCAAATGATATATTGGATGAATTAGTTTTAGTCTGAATGTCCCTTTGATAAATTGGTCTATTGGACCAATCACCATTTCACCAATTGCACCAAATCGCACATAAATATGTTGTGGAGTTGTATGTTGGCAGGCGGGGAGGTGGTGGTCTACCCTCCAACTGAAAGTAGAGCTGACTATCAGTCTGAAGACAACATTATAGTAGGAAACGTTTGCTTGTATGGAGCGACCTCTGGTAAGGCATTCTTCAGAGGGCAGACAGCTGAGAGGTTCTGCGTTAGGAACTCTGGGGCTATTGCCGTTTGTGAGGTTAGTAGCTCACATTTAACTATGCATCAGAGAGCAGTTATGAATACTGGTAACAGACAGCTTTATGATAACAGGTTTTTTGTTGAGGTTGGCATTATTGATGTCATTTAGGATGACATCGGGAGAAAGGACATCATTGGTCAAGTGATAATAGGGCCTCATTTTTTCAGTTCGGGGAGTTTGGTATTAGTTTATGCAACAGCCAGTGAGAATGACATAATATATATGTATAATATATATGCTGTTGATTTAAACTGAGATACACTTGTATATGAAAAAAAGGGTATTTAGGAAAGCTATAAAGCTATGCTAACTCATCTGGCTCAGAAGAGGCCCACAGTAGTAGCCAAACGGGCTGGAAAGGTGGAGGAGCTCAGAACAGGCCCACAGTAGTAGCCAAAAGGGCTGGAAAGGTGGAGGAGCTCAGAACAGGCCCACAGTAGTAGCCAAAAGAGCTGGAAAAATGGAGGAGCTCAGTCTGCAGCACAATTGTAGCCTTTTTCATGGCATCAGCTGATGTAAAATTTTGTGCTGAATAACTTGGTATTAAAATATCTTTAATTGGCTTTGTGGCTCATAAGCTATAACAATTTGTATGCAGTCTCGTCAAATACTATATTTTACCGAATATTTAATTATGTCCCTGTAAAAATCGATTTGATATCGAAAGAGTTGAATAGAATGTCAAGAGGTTTCTATTCTTTTAATAACAGACAACAGATAGTAGAATACAGATATTGTAGTAGATAAATGTGCATATAATAAGTGTGCATATAATACATTCATGTATGTCTATTACTATAGCGATTACATATATTATGTATAACAAACTGTGACTTTGTGTTCTAGAGATGTCAAAGTAAGACTAGTAGTTTGTTGGTTTGCATGGACATATACCTGACCAACAATTCTATATCCTAGTCTCTACTCAATCAGTTCTCCATTGATCAGATCTATGAAGATACCTTTATTTAATTTCTAAGGCTTGTTGTGTGTCAGTGTATTCTATAGCAGTGTATGGTACATGTAAGTGTGTGTCAGTGCATTCTATAGCATTGTATGGTACATGTAAGTGTGTGTCAGTGTATTCTATAGCATTGTATGGTACATGTAAGTGTGTGTCAGTGTATTCTATAGCATTGTATGGTACATGTAAGTGTGTGTCAGCGCATTCTAAAGCATTGTATGGTACATGTAAGTGTGTGTCAGTGCATTTTATAGCAGTGTATGGTACATGTAAGTGTGTGTCAGTGCATTCTATAGCATTGTAGGGTACATGTAAGTGTGTATCAGTGCATTCTATAGCATTGTATGGTACATGTAAGTGTGTGTCAGTGTATTCTATAGCATTGTATGGTACATGTAAGTGTGTGTCAGTGTATTCTATAGCAGTGTATGGTACATGTAAGTGTGTGTCAGTGTATTCTATAGCAGTGTATGGTACCTGCAGGGCTGTGGAGATCATGGATGTGAATATATGACAGGAGGTGTAGCTGTTATCCTCAACAAAACTGGACGAAACTTCGCTGCTGGAATGTCAGGCGGTCTCGCTTTTGTCATAGATGAGTATGTTGAAATATGTCTCCAATTTTTACTTGCAGTCTAAAGGAGTCTAGTAATGTAGTATGTTCAACTTATACCTTTTTTAAGTGTCAAAAGAAAGATGTTTTTAAGAAAATTTAATTTCCAATAAATAATAAGTAAAAATTGTACATTAAAAGCCAAAATAAGATATCACTCGATCAGCTATAAAGATACTTTTGTACAAACAATTCAACTACATTTCAACTACTACAGTCGTATTCCAATTAATTTTCAATATTTTCAAGATTTATAAAACTGCTAAGTCATCACACTCATAGTCAGTTTGAATAACATGCATGTGATATACCTTCTTATACTGAGTGAGGAGATATAATAGTTTCACTTGTGAGGCTTAGGCCAAAAAATATGTATTTATAATTTCATTTGATTAACTTGTGAACAACTGTCTTTATTATGTAATTAATTTTAATTCGGTGCTATCCTTGCTGTGCTGATTCTATTAACAACATACAGCAAGTCATCATATTGACCCACTTTACAACAATTAATTCAAAATCTTTAGGTCAAAACTTTTGATTTACAATCTGTTTTATGAGAAGTTGTCAGCACATGTGTTGCAGGCCAAGTGGTTAGGTCAGGTTGGTGTTTTAAAGCCTGGTTCCCATATCGGCTGCGAGACCCTGGCAGTAATCTTGCGCAGCAAAACACTTGCGACCCTAGCCTCGGCGGCTTCTGTTCACATAAAGCTGCATCGTTAATAATCACATGAACAACATTCGCTCACCATGCCATTTTGGAAATGTTGATCTCCACCTGTAGAGTGCATTTCGGGAATGTTTTGCCTGCGGCTCTTCGCGAAAATTGAACAACCCTGAACTCTTGCGTTGACCGCCGGCAACTACCGGTGGTACTCGCCGTGTAGGGTCACATTTCACCGCTGCTAGCCCTGCGTTGCTGCCGTCGGTGCTTGCGGCGTCTATGGAAACCAGCCTTAAATCACTGGCCATCCATTGTAGAGGAGCATGAGTGAACTACTAATTAGGAAAATCATAACCTTTGTCTGAAGTTGCTAAATCTATTCCAAAGGATTAGGCCATAGATGCTAAGGCACTCTTCAATTCTTCGTCAAACCATTGCAATAGTACATGTACCATTGGTACATGTACCGTGTACATGTACCATGTATGCGGTCATTACTTACCACTATTACCACTTACTACTTACCATTAGAAATGTTGTCATTGCTTTGATGATTGAAGGGATGGTGACTTCGCCAGTAAGTGTAATAAAGAGACAGTTGACCTTGACCCAGTTGAAGAAGAAGAGGATTTGATCTTGCTTCGTGGGCTCTTACAAGAGTTCAAAGAGAGAACTGGATCAAAGGTTGCCTGTAGGCTCCTGCAACAGTGGCCTGATGCGGCTTCTCGATTTATCAAGGTGAGTCCCACTATTAACTGGTCTTCTTTAGGTGGCTAACACATAAAATGGTCTACTATCTAAATAGAGAAATATGAGATAGTCAAATGAAATGAGAAATGACGGAGGTTGTGTGACACTTTGAAGTCGGCCTTTTAAAGATATTGTTTAGATGTTCCTTTGCAAATGGTCTGTTTGGCAAATTAAAAAGAAACAAGGCTTTAACGATATATTATATGTATAACAATCTATATATATATTTCTCAAAGTAATTTTAAATGTAAATTACAATTTACATAAATTTATTCTCATGGGAAAAATTGTTTCGGATCTCGAACAACTCGGTCCTCCAACAACCTTATGGAACGGATTATGTTCGAGAACTGAGAATCCACTTTACGTTATTAAAAGACATACTGTACGTCGCTGAAAGTTATGAAATTTTAAATTTACAGTAGTTTGAAAACTTTTACAGTTGTTTCATTTGTTGTTAATTTAGTTGTCCCTCACAAAACCTTTTCCTCATGATATGAAGTTTAAAAGTTACAGTTGTTTGAAAAAGTTTGAAAACCTTCACGGTTGTTGTTATTTTCTCTCTTAATTTATTTCAACCACACAAAACACTTTTCTCATGATATGTAGTTAGAAAGTTAGAATGGCAAATGATGTTATATGTTAAATACAAATCAATTTTCTGTCCGAAGACTTTTTTATTGTCCGGGCAACGCCGGGTAGCACAGCAAGTATATTATATGTATGACAATATATTATATGTATGACAATAAGTCATCTAACAGGTGCTGACCACAAAGTTTCCCGCAGTGAATTTACTGATTCTGTTCTGCCATATACTAGAGCATTCAGTTTTATTGTCATATTTTATTGCAGTATATATGAGACTGTCACGACATAAACAGAAATGTTAGGCAAATTTCAATTTGCTTTTTGGTGCTTTTAGATCATTTGGTTTGGTTAGTCTATTTTTATTACGAGTTAAACTAAAAACGCAGACAAGACCTCTGCAATGAACAACTTTTGAAATTTAAAAATTGATTAACGTTTACATTTACGTTTTCCATGATTACGCATATCCTATTTCATCTTTTATATAGAAACTTGTCAAACTATTCAGCAGAAATTTATTTTTTATTTGTAGCTTAACCAATTCTCAATAATACTACTCCTGGAAAATTTTCTACTAGCTTTTAGTAAAAACCGGCCATCGGAAAACGTGTCAACAAAAACAACGATCCTGACCTTCATAAAAAATTATTATAAAAATGAAGATAAATAGTTCACAAAATAACGTGAAACAAAATTAAATAGACAACCCAAAATATTATTAAAGCGTATAAAATAAACTTAATAAGCTACGTACATGTAATGATCATGGCCACTTTGCTATTTTTTGCTTGGTCTAGCACTTGTTGAAACTGCCACTATATGCATATCACAAAAAATTGTTAAATGAACCAATAAATGTATCTGAAGGTTATAACATGTATACGTACAAAATTAGAAAGATATTGGGCGATGAAGGTACTTCATCGCACTGGGGCTCGACTTTTGTAACTATCAGTTACAAAAGTCGAGCCACAGTTTGATGATATTTTTAAATGAGGCAGCAATCAGTTAATTATTCAGTGGTTCGCGTGTAAAGGTTCACATTTGACGATGAAAGATGCAAATTACTTAATGTCTATTATTATCTAAATGTTCTTATTACAAACAAAAACAAGCTATTGTAAGAAGAAAAAAAATTAAGACAGTAAAAATTTGCAAAGGTTGAATCAGGAGTTTGAAAAAAGTCCGGTGTGGTGCCTGGTGATGTGATCAAAACTTTCAAAATATGGCAGAAAATTTCACTTTTTCACACGCCCTTCTAAAAGCAGATAGATGTATTATTAGAGTAGGTTTAGTGCTGTCGGGTTCCACCTCTCTTCCTGAAGAAGAAAGTTCTAGTGCATAGAAACAAGCTAGCTATATGTGTTGTATGAAGATAACTGCTCACACGTGTCATAGCAAATACCGATTGCGGCATCTCTTCTTCGCGAGTTTATACTGGACAAGACTCTGTAATCTCCTAGTTTGATCCACTTGTCGTAACTGACATGACCTCAGACGTCAACGATGCCGAAGCCCCATAGATCTCATCACACAGTATACAATAAAAAATACAATAAAAATAAAATACATGCATGCGCATTGCGAATGTGTGTTAATGAATGATTTACATGTAGATTAAAGCGGGTAAGTTGCCTAAATAACGATAGCCGTCTCGTGGTAAGCAAACTCATGCTCTAGTTTCTAAACTCAGAGATTCGGCCCAAATGTTTGGTTCATGCTCTTTGAAAGCTTGCAAATAGAAATGCATTTTAGTAGCGGTTAAGGACAGAGCCTCGGTATAGTGGACCCCAAGGTTACAGCGTCTCTGTTTTATGGTTTATCACCTTTGGTGTAGAAAGTTTTTTGTCCTCTTTATACAGCTTTTTTTTGCTGTACGACATCAACAAAAACGTCTCTCGAAATTCAAAATTGGTGGTCGGTGTGCTGAATATGTTGGAATAACGAATATGCCGATCTGCTATTCACCGAAATCTTTACTAAAATGCTTGAAAGGGATAAATGCGACACTCTTTCTCATTTCAGCATTATTTATTATAAGTTATAATAAAAACGAAACCGGAAACGGGTAATAAAGATTAAGGCTGAAAAAATTAAAGTTTAGTAAAACTCACTAAAACTCGGCTTCAAGTATGTGATTGGTAAGTTAAACTCATTTAAATTAAATTCAAAGTTTATGTTATATGTCTGTCTCTACGGTAAGAACTCGTACTACCTACAGTATGTACTGTACATAGTAATGTTACATCTTGTTGCAGATCATAACCGCTACATACAATGAAGTTACTGTAGGTAACTGTAGTTACTAAAGTTAATATTCTGTTTTCTTACTAATTTTTATTATGTGCAATATATAAAATGTATATAAAATTTTGATGTTTTATTACCAGGGGGTGTTTGTATTAGATAAGTGTTATGGATTTCTACATCTCTCTATATGACATTTTCGCCCTTACCATGCCAACACTGGAACGAATTAATGTTATACGGCTGTACATCCACTCCACCAACATTTGTGCCACCATATTTGTTACCAACAGCCAGCTCTTTGCATTTTTAAGGGCTCAATATGTTGTCTAGTCTATCTTTACTAATTATTTGAATTTTTGATCAGAAAATCACGACGCACAAGCTTGCCACACTGATACCAACTAGTAAAATTAATGTATTTTCTCGAGCTTCAGTTACTTTTGTCGCACGACTGTTAAAGCTGGTAAAAGCTTGCAATTTCCTACTTAAGGTCAAGTTCTTTAGTACCGGCATATTTTCTTATAACTACAACCAAAGTAAATATCAGTAAAGTTACCTGCAATTGCCAGTGGAGTTATCCTGTCATTCTTTAGAGTTGTTCTTGGAGTAGTAGGCTGTGAACATTAAAACCGTCTTTTAAAATAAGTTCACTGAAAGTAAAATTTAAATCAGATTCACTGTCTGTAGAATATTGACATAAAATGCCCACAAGACACTTTACCAAAAAATTGTAATTTTGCCCAGCAATGGGTTTACATGCTAAATTTTGCTATTTAGATTGTTTTGACGGGATTAAAAGCGTGGGCAATAGATTCACAAGGTTTTATAATGCCAAAATAGATCGTTTTGAAAATATCATTGTGCTGTAACGATCTCATAATGCTATATAAAGTGGAAACATAGAAAACAGTGCACCATCAAGATACGATTACCCTGATATACGATTTTTCACCTTACAAAGTGGAACGGGATAATTTTTTCACCTCACCATACAAATCTTATTTCATCATACGAATTCAACAAAATTTCACCTGAGTTCAAATTAGACAGTTGGTGTGCATATTACGTGCGTTAAGATAACAAAGACACCGAAATGCCATTCGCCAAAAATATTTTCACAATGCCTGAAAGAGACATGACAACCGATTTTTTTCAGTTCAGCATTTCTCATGTGTAAAACGGTAACATTTTCCCGTTAAAACATGTTGCAAAGTTGGAGTTGCCATCCCTTTATACAGAAGGTCTAGTGGTCAGACAACTTCCCTTAACCCGCTAACAAATATTCACTTCACTACGAAAACAGCGTCATTCGAAGTTTTCCTGTCGAATTAGGTTGAAAAATGTTTTAAACTGATCAGCTAAAATTAATAGTGAAAGCAAACACAGAAACTGATAAGTGATAAAACTTTTGTGATAAAAACCTAAAATTCTTTAAAATACTTAAAAATACATGCTAAAACGTACCTTCAAGCGTGTGTTGAGTAAGCTAAACTTATTCGAAGTGAATTCAAAGTTTTTGTTGTACATACGTCTATGTTGAAGGGGAGAACTCTCTATGGTACATAGTACTTCTCATAGCACATTGTAACGTTAAATTTTAATGCAGATCATAACCAATAAATTCACGAAATATAATAAAGTTATTGCAGATAGCTATAGTTACTAAGGTTAACATACTATTTTGTTACTAATTTTTAATATGTGCAGCACTCATATAAAATTTGGACGATGTTCACTGGGGGATGTTTGTGTTATATAATTACTATGGTTTCTATACCCCTACATACGATTTTTCATCATACGATATCAACCCTGGAACTGATCATAATCTTATCCTATTACAGCTTTGTAATAGGTTTTCAGAAGAATAAAACAATTTAATCCTGTTTCCTCATGTACATTGTATAATAAGCATGAATTATTATTTCTATTGCTATATATTAGTTTAATAATTTGTTCAGTTTTATGAAATTCTGTATTTTGCTTGCTTAGTAGGTTTATGGATAGCATAAGAGCTCTTTTCTCTCTTAGTAGGTTTATGGATAGCATAAGAGCTCTTTCCTCTCTTAGTAGGTTTATGGATAGCATAAGAGCTCTTTCCTCTCTTAGTAGGTTTATGGATAGCATAAGAGCTCTTCCTTCTCTTAGTAGGTTTATGGATAGCATAAGAGCTCTTTCTTCTCTTAGTAGGTTTATGGATAGCATAAGAGCTCTTTCTTCTCTTAGTAGGTTTATGGATAGCATAAGAGCTCTTTTCTCTCTTAGTAGGTTTATGGATAGCATAAGAGCTCTTCCTTCTCTTAGTAGGTTTATGGATAGCATAAGAGCTCTTTCTTCTCTTAGTAGGTTTATGGATAGCATAAGAGCTCTTCCTTCTCTTAGTAGGTTTATGGATAGCATAAGAGCTCTTTTCTCTCTTAGTAGGTTTATGGATAGCATAAGAGCTCTTTCTTCTCTTAGTAGGTTTATGAATAGCATAAGAGCTCTTCCCTCTCTTAGTAGGTTTATGGATAGCATAAGAGCTCTTCCTTCTCTTAGTAGGTTTATGGATAGCATAAGAGCTCTTTCTTCTCTTAGTAGGTTTATGGATAGCATAAGAGCTCTTCCCTCTCTTAGTAGGTTTATGGATAGCATAAGAGCTCTTCCTTCTCTTAGTAGGTTTATGGATAGCATAAGAGCTCTTCCCTCTCTCTTGTATTTTAATTCCACTTTTATGTAAGCGTTCAACACATTCTAGGTCTTTCCTCGAGAGTATCGAAGGGTACTTGAAGACAAGAAGCGGGAGGCAGAAGAGCAGCGGGCATTGGATCAGATAGTGCCTCTTGATACTTCTGATGAGACGGGAGGTAAACAGTTCAGAAATGCTAATCGTAGCTTTCATAGCAAACTCCTTTTTATCTACTGTCTACTATAATATTATGAAACTCTAATCTTGCGATCTTACATGAAGCTATTATATTCATGAAGCCTAAGTTCTCAAGCTCTACTAAAGTTTACCGCAGAGGCTGGTCGCTGGTTAAACGTTGAAATCTTATTTTTTTCTACATCATTCTTTGCGCGAAATCAGTTATGATTACCAATGGAGCGACCGACATAACATCGCAACTAAGCTGCATAGACGGAAGAGAACAACTCCCTGGAAGTGCAGCTGATGCATCAGGTGCAGTACGTCTTGTGACAAGCTGTTGTGTTCCTCACCCGCTCGACGGTGGACAACTCCGCAAAAACAACAGTTTGTCAAAACGGGCTAGATCTCAGTGTGGAAATGTTATACGTTACCAATTGTGCTAATTGACCTCCTTCAGTAGTGGTGAATTAATCGTTACTATAATAAGAGCGGTGTTCCGTGACGTTAAAAAATGTAAACATTTCCAAGGCTCAATGGGCAATCTTAGATCATCCATTGTCCATGTAAATGCGTCACAATAATTGTCTGTATGTTACTGTTAGTCTCCGTAAATGCTATGCATTTCCAAATATTGGTCAACTTCATTCAAACTTCACACACATATGCTCTTTGTCTTCTGCCTAACCGTAAGTGGTATATAGTGCTTAGTGCTAGTAGTATATAGTGCTTAGTGCTAGTAGTATATAGTGCTTAGTGATAGTAGTATATAGTGCTTAGTGCTAGTAGAATATAGTGCGTAGTGCTAGTAGTATATAGCGTTTAGTGCTAGTAGTATATAGCGCTTAGTGATAGTAGTATATAGTGCTTAGTGCTAGTAGTATATAGTGCTTAGTGCTAGTGGTATTTAGTGATTAGTGCTTGTAGTATATAGTGCTTAGTGCTAGTAGTATATAGTGCTTAGTGCTAGTATCATATAGTGCTCAGTGCTAGTAGTATATAGTGCTTAGTGCTAGTAGTATATAGTGCTTAGTGCTAGTAGTATATAATGCATATATAGAGTGCATGTGGAATAGTGGTGGGTTGGTCTGTTCAAAGTATATCAACTCGAGCATGGCAGGGTGCATGTGGAATAGTGGTGGGTTGGGTTAGGACAAGTGTTTAGAACATCATTAATATGTATGTGCCTTTTCTATCAGCATCCTAAAACTTTCGAATCAGCTTTTTTCTAAAGATTTATCTTTTACATAAAAAAAACTGTACTAGTCCCCTGACAGTCATGTGCACAGTGAGAGATTGTTCTGTGTAATAAGTATGTACACAATTATTCTTAGATGTAGAAGGGTGGTCAAGTGGTGCAGACGGTAATGCGCTTGACTCCGAATCAGTCTTGAAATAGAAATTTTCAGGTTTGATTCCCGATCGATGCAATTTTTTCCTAACACTCTTCGTGTAGCTTCGAACGGACTCAAACAGCTCTTATTATAGTAAAGATTCAGCACTGGCCATATCTTTAAAGGTTGACCTGCAACAAAATTTATATTACAGTTATTTGGTATCAAAATGTTCACCATGTCTTACTCTGCTGTGATGTAGGTGCCAAATATGTGGAAATGTGATTACAAGCTCTTAAAAGCTCAAAAACGAACAGTTAATTGCAGCCATCACGAAAACGCCGTAGTTTGGAATCTCTTTGTTTCTACGACGTACTCAAACATTGTAGTTATTGTTGTGACACCTGATGTTACCACATGAAATAAAGGCCAATAAAAGGCTCAATATAAAATGTTTTGTAGCACTAGTTTATGACAAACACTTCAGGTTCTACCAGAAACTCTTATCAAATATAGATGCTCGCTACTTTACAGTTTCGTTTCAGTCTGGTCTAATCATTTATTCGTAATCTGATCATGTGACCGTCATCTGATCATCAATTTTTGCAGCATTTTTTAACTATTACAGGTGACCAACAGGCTACTCGTGTTTATCAGAGGATGATATGCACTCCTTCGAGCTAAGGTTAAAACTAGTTTTTTCCGGTAGGTTTTGAGATATCAGTGCTGAAAGTGACATCATTACAATGATTATGAAATAGACGCGTAAGGACAATAGACATGGTTTTATTGAACGCGTGAAGTATAGTTGTGAAAATATTTCGACGAATGAAATTGCAGAAAAATGTAAACAAGCCATCAGGTTCAACTACGTCCCATTTGAGCCGTTTTGAAAAGGGAGTCCAAACTACGACGTTTTCATGATGGCTGCGATTAACTGTTCGTTTTTGAGCTTTTAAGTGCTTGTAATCACATTTCTACATATTTTGCACCTACAACACAGCAGAGTAAGACATGGTGAATCTTTTGATACCAAATAACTGTAATGTGAATTTTGTTGCAGGTCAACCTTTAAGATCGCTATAGATGCACAATTCTCAATTTCTGTTCATACTTTCAGGTAACCATGTAAACTGCATGATTGTGCATGCTATAAACAGATAACAACATAAAGCTCAGAGGTTAAGTCGATCTAATCTCAAAGATGACATTCACATTTTTTAAGCATTCTAAGAAATGGTTTGTGTCGTTAGCAATTTTGCTTAGTAATCAGTGTCACGTTAGTAATCAGTGTCACGTTAGTAACCGGTGTCACGCTAGTAATCGGTGTCACGTTAGTAATCGGTGTCACGTTAGTAATCGGTGTCACGTTAGTAATCGGTGTCACGTTAGTAATCGGTGTCACGTTAGTAATCGGTGTCACGTTAGTAATCGGTGTCACGTTAGTAATCGGTGTCACGTTAGTAACCGGTGTCACGCTAGTAATCGGTGTCACGTTAGTAATCGGTGTCACGTTAGTAATCGGTGTCACGTTAGTAATCGGTGTCACGTTAGTAATCGGTGTCACGTTAGTAATCGGTGTCACGTTAGTAATCGGTGTCACGTTAGTAATCGGTGTCACGTTAGTAATCGGTGTCACGTTAGTAATCGGTGTCACGTTAGTAATCGGTGTCACGTTAGTAATCGGTGTCACGTTAGTAATCGGTGTCACGTTAGTAATCGGTGTCACGTTAGTAATCGGTGTCACGTTAGTAATCGGTGTCACGTTAGTAATCGGTGTCACGTTAGTAATCGGTGTCACGTTAGTAATCGGTGTCACGTTAGTAATCGGTGTCACGTTAGTAATCGGTGTCACGTTAGTAATCGGTGTCACGTTAGTAATCGGTGTCACGTTAGTAATCGGTGTCACGTTAGTAATCGGTGTCACGTTAGTAATCGGTGTCACGTTAGTAATCGGTGTCACGTTAGTAATCGGTGTCACGTTAGTAATCGGTGTCACGTTAGTAATCGGTGTCACGTTAGTAATCGGTGTCACGTTAGTAATCGGTGTCACGTTAGTAATCGGTGTCACGTTAGTAATCGGTGTCACGTTAGTAATCAGTGTCACATGTAGTACCAGCTGCTATAGTTTAATAAAGCTAATATCATTTCTCATATGTACATATATTCTTTATAGACACAGTACAGGTGGCTGTTGAAAGCCATGAAGTGCATGAAGATATTGTCAATGTATCAGATATCTCTCAAAAACCTCTCAAACTTGAGGTAAGTAAATCTCATCTACCCAGTCATACGCAGGATATGACCTATATAGGATGTAACTTATCGATAGGATTTTTGCTCAGTTTATAGTGTATTCATAAAGTGTGTATATTTCTAGAAGGTTCTGAGACCATCAACCGTCTCTGTAGTCTAGCTATGCTATGTTTCTAACTTGTTTCATCAGTTAAGACTTGATCCAGTGTAAGGCATTGTAGCATTTGAAACATGTGTTCTACTATTTTTGGAGTTGTCTGTTCACACTAATACCAGGATATGTGCATTAATCTGTCACAAGATATTTAAATATTCTAAATATATGTCCAATTAGACTGTTCATGGCCTATGGTGTTACCATTAGGAAACATCTGGCTATCTTTTTCTGATTCTTGTTAATTGTGTTCAAAATATAATGCTTAGTCATGGTTGTGGCCACTACGAAAAAATCGTAACTGCGCATTGATAAGTTTTCTGTAATACCCAGATGTAAAATGCATTACAGCTGTTGCAGATTTTTGTTTGGACATCTATGTCGATGCGTTAGCAGTACAGTATCGGTAGTAAGCGTGTCACAGCCATGCAGTATGCAGATAGACTACGGGATAGTGGCATCACGCATGCCTCTTGTTGTTTCTATATGTTTCTGTCAAATTTTTTATAATGTTTGAATCATATAGCATTTTGTTTTGTTAATTAAATGCAAAGCTTGCCCATGAGCAATTGTTAGTCTCACGCACTAAGTTTCCATAACGCGGATTATGCGTATTTGGAGTTGTGCACACATTGAGTTACTGTACAATAAATGATTCAATAGACATCCACATGATGCTGATTAACGTGGGTGCTATGTTAAAAAAGACAATAATTGCTTCACCATAGATCATAGCGGCGCACTCGACACTGCACTAATCGGAATGAGAAAGACTGAATTGTGGAAAATTCCGAAATAGAAGAATTTTTAGACAGGATAGCTAGAGCATCCTCTGCAAGTGCCGTTTCCATCTTTCATAGACATGAAAAAGTTGGTAAGAAACTTGGAAGAAACAAAACGCGCTTGACTGTCAGATTTCTGCCGTCTCCATGGAAACGTCATGGAAACATAATGATAGCATGAATGGCACTAACCTGAGAGCAATTGGTAACCTCATGATTTCTGCTTGAAATCTAGTCTATTTCAACGCATTGAAAACTTTCTCATTGGCAACAAGTTGCCAGCATCAATGTATAATATAAGCCAATCAGAGGGGGTGTGGCAAGTGTTTATCTTTTTATTCAGCACCGTACTCTGAGCTCCGGTTCTCTAAACATTGAAGACCTCGAGGACCTGGTCAAAGATCAACTGCATGGTCGCCGAGAGAGCATGGAGCAGCATTCCTCGGGCAAAGTTGACAAAGTCAGGTGGGTTAGCCTAGGACATCAGGTACCTTTTCTAGATAAAGATTTTAGAATGTTTGTTTAAAGTTTAATATTGTGTGAGTGTTTTAGTGCAAAATATCATGTTGGGTCCAGATTAAGGTACTTGATAGCTGGGGTAGTAATAGGCACAATGTTGGAGATTTGTCACCCAATCTTAGATCAAATATCAGATACCAGGCTAGGGTTATTACTAGACTTGGTGACGGGTTACTTCACTGGGTCCCTTTTGGTGAAGGGAAGTGTGTGTACTAGCATGGCCACTGATGGCAATTCTCAAACACGATCTCTCGTAAAATAAAGACAAAGGATGAAGTATGTAGTATAGTTGTAGTGTTGACATCACTGTCTAGCTCACCTACTCCGGTTGATGGTGTTCAGCCATGGGAACTTAGCAAGCTCATTTCTTATCTAGAGGTTTTGTGAAGTACCGGAGAGGAACGAATTCGTATAGAAGTCCTGAGGGCAGACAGACTGACTGGAAAGAAATATATGATCACAAAGCCATACGCAAGGGTCTCCAGGTAGCAATCACTGCAGAGACTTACATGAAATTGTTGTTTTTCATAGGCTTTGCTACTCAGGCATTAACTATTATTTGGGGAGTTCAGATGTGTTGTAGCTGAAGCTATGGTGCCGCTATAGATTTAGTCTTGCGTTAGCTTTGGTTTCTTATACCAGAAAAGATATTTATTAGAAGCTGGAATCTCTTTAGACTTATTCTTATGTTACAAATAAAATTTAATTTATAATTCTCTCATCATAATTTTAAGCAAGTTTTGCAGGTCCATTTTTTCCTTTTCAGCTGCTTTCATCGCCACTCTGTGGTTTCTCTTTAGTTGTCAGAGTATTAGTTTGATGTGGAAAACTCAATATTGAATCGTCCTTAGACACATCTGGCTCCACCTTAACTCTCAGGTTTTAGCATAATCTCACAGACTGTCTCTTTTGTATCAATTCATTCAGAGATTAGGTTTCATAAACATTTTAACACATTTCAAACACAGTCACATGTACTTCCATAGGTCTCATGGCAGCATGGCTACTGTTTTTCATTAAAGTTGTCTAAAGCTTGGCTTAGAGATAGCTGCTGCTTATCTCTGTGTCGGAGTTACAGATATTTAGTTGTTGGGTAACTAGGGTGTAATTTTTGTTTGCAGGTGCAGGCCGCTAGGTGCATGGACTGCGGAGTCCCCTTTTGTCAGAGCGGTAATGGATGTCCTCTTGGCAACATCATACCTAAGTGGAATGACTTGGTTTACCAGGTGAGAAGTTATGGTGATTCTGTTTTAATTTTGTAAAATGGTATATGACGTATATAGATGACATAAATATATGTAAGTGTATACATACCATATGACATGTATATATACTTCCAAATGACATGTATATGACATGTTATATGTCATATACATGTCATATAGTATGCAGATATATTATTTGACGTGTATAGTATACATACATGTCATATGTACTATATGGCATGTATATATACTAAACATGTCAAATATACTTCATGACATATACATGTCATAGGACATGTCTATGACATGTCATATGACATGTATATGACATGTAATATGTATATATACATACTAGATGACACGTATATGACTTGTTATATGTGCATATGTATACATACTATATGACATGTTGTATGTATATATGTATATATACTATATGACACATTGAATGACACGTTATATGTATATATACATATTATAAGACATGTTATATAACTTATTCTTAGCCTAGCTTAGCTTTCTAGTAATAGCATGTGCTCATTTAGACTGTTTCTTTGCCATCATCCCTAATGTTAACAAGGCAACTGCATGATGCAGCACATGAAGCTGTCTTCACAGCGGCTGCTGTTTGGATAGGAATTTTACTAAAGTTAAGGTCCAAACATACTAGGGGATTTTATTGCGAGCGTCATGAGGAGGGCGGAGATATCGCTGGCGTATGCCTAAACACATTTGAGCAATTCACTAGCGAACGATATAATGGGCACACTCACAAACTGCCTATAAAATTCTGTATCGTTAGTTTCTTTGGTTGTTAATAAATTTAGTTGAGTCAATATGGCGCCGTTTAGGCAACAACGTAAACAACTTCCGGTTCTGTTATTAAACCTATCTCACTTTCACGGATTGTACGCTGCTTACACTACAAGAAGACATAAGAAAAAACAATTGTTGTGTTTTAACTGTAATATTTTACGATTTTTGTATATATTTCATTTAGTAGTAGTTTTTTATGTTTAATATATATTAAATATTTACCATTCTCGAGATGGTCAACCTGCGCAGCGATTGACTCCAAATGTTGGTTTTCAACTCGGATTTTTTGTAATTTTTTGTTTGTTATGATGTACAGGACTGGGAGTGCTTTTATTAAATTTATGAACAATTTAGTGTTTGTTCTGAAGATGTTTCAATCGTAAAAAATTAGCAAATTGTTGCTGCTGTACGTTGGTGAACATCGATAAGAAATAATTACCCGCCATAAAATTGCATTCTGTTAAAAACCAACCAATCGAAATGCATCTCGCTAGCGATAAAGTTGTGTAGAGAAAGTCTAGCGTTATTGCTCTGCATGAGCTCACTGAGCAAGTTCTAGCAGCGCTATGTCGCTCTAAATATCGCCTTGTGTGTTTGCACCTTTAGGTCATTTTTAGGAAAAGTATTTTGGCTGTGGGGCTCCCAACTTTTAGATCTACCAATGTCAGATCTCTACTCACACTGTAAAGTTCAAGTTGACATCTGCTGTTGAGTGACATCAAGTTGACCCTCAATATCAATTTTATAATAAGTTTATAATTATATAATACTATGCTCTAGTTTTGTTCAGGACATCGCAGTTTCGTGAGTAACTGTGGAGGAGTGGAAGGTGAAAATTAAACATTGTACGCAAACAAATGTACAATTCCAAAAAAGCAACTGTCACGCTGTTTTCAAGTTTTTTCGCTCTTATAAAAAGGATAATAAACTTTTGGTTGTCAGAATAATAAATATTTGTGCAAATTGCAAAGTACTTTGACGAGTCAAACTCTTAGCGCTCTAGTGATGCGCTCTATGGCTGATGGCTCTATGGCCTCTTACCTGAGCGCAGATATGAACAAAAAGTCCTGCCAACTTTTGCTTGTTTCTACATGAGCTAAACAAACTGAGCTTTTTTATGGTCCATTTTTATTGGCCGAATTTACCAGATGAAATTTAATGTTTCTTTTCACTACATGCACCTATCGTCAGCGGAGAATTGTATTTAATAAATACGTATTAATTTTATTCTAAATCATAAAAACACATTGACTTGGTTGTAATATATTTTGTTTAACCTGTTTGTGGAATACACCGAGTCTGCAAAGACACAAAAACAGCAAGAGCTAACAACTGGAAGGATATTAGACAAGTTGGCCTCTGAATTTAACTCCAGGGGTTAGATGCTAGATTATATGCTAGAGGTTATATGTTAGATGCTGTTATATATGAAATAATATATAAATATAGGAAAATTCTACCTTTCCCAGAACTTTACAAAAACATTTCATGGTATTAACATTAACTGGATAGTATATCAATCTCGCTTCAAAGGAGATGATTGCACACGAAACGAAGTCAAAGAAAATGTAGCACACGTTTACATTTGAGCAAAAAATTTTTATGTTGGTCTTCAAGTTGAGTCTCCTTTTGAATTGATAACAAGAAAATCTTAAGAAGTGAACATCCTGCATCAAGCATCTATAAGTACCGCACTTTTCGGACTATTAGCCGCTACTTTTTCTGATGTTTTGAGCCATGCGGCTTATATAAAGGTGCGGCTATTCTGTGGTTTTTTCTTTCACCGCTTGGGCACAATGCCTAACGGTACTGTTTCATTAGGCACTGGGTTAAAAAGCGTCAATTAATACGGAACAGTGCCTGGTGGCACTGTTCCGTATTAACCGGGAACTTAATATTAAATTCCCGATTAATATTGCTAGTTAATACGGAACAGTGCCTAATGGTACTGTTCCGTATTAACTAGCAAAGTTGCTGCCGTGTTAAAAATCACCGTCCTGAGTTCTGCGGCCTACACAAAGATGCGGTCTATGTATTGTTTAATTGTCGTTTTTTTTTAAATAAAGCAGGTGCTGCTTATATAGGGGTGCGGTTAATAGTCCAAAAAGTACGGTACTTTGGTTTACTAGTTAGACAAAAGACTCGTATTTTAACCAGTTGCTTCATGTTGTTCAAATTCAGATATATCTCTAGAGCATTATAGAGATTCACATCTCTATAATGCACCCACATGGGAGCGAATGCGATAACTAAGTAGTAGAGATGCCCCGATTCTAATTTCACCAGCCGATTCAAATACCGATTCGATATACCGATTCTTAATGAAAAATAATCCGATTCAGATACCGATTCAGATTCTTTTGTGTTGCATAGATAGTTGTTCATTTTTTATGCAAGTATAAATATAATGCAAAGAAAATATAAATATTAATTTATTTATTTGTTTGTATTTATGAAAAAAGATATACATGTATATATATTCACATACTGACATACCGTGCATCTAATAACAAAACAGTCCATGTTTCTTGAAATATGTTATTATTAATGGTAATTACAGTTAGTGGTACAGTTTTATCTGTGATAATAAAGTCTCTTTTTTACTGCTGAACGAACTGCTGCACCTGTACAAGTCTAAAGCAAATAAATGCGTCTTTTAATTACCGTTAGTGATTCAATTATCTCAGTGAGACGTCTTTATCTTCTATCACTATCGATGTAGCCAGTCGTACTGAAGGACTCGCACGCTACAGATGATGGAGGGCAGGCTAAACACCGATAAGCCACTGAGGTTATTTTATGCAATACAAACGATACATCATATCGTCAGGATCAAGAGAGAGATAGATAACTTTATGCATCAACTGCTCAAATTACTTTTGCAATGCTAGTAAATAGAAACATTACACCACATTCTTGTTGCTCGTTATGGTTCTCTTGCTTGTGATTGGCTGCAAACAAATCATATCGCTGTAATTGGGAAATACCGCACTTGGTGATTACGTCCTGACTAAAGCCAAAATATTACGCAGCTGTGTGGATGTTTATTAGGCTATAGACATGAAATATATTGTGTGACAGGCTTGGATATCATTAGATAAAAGCAAGGAACTTGCAGCTGATGATTTGTTATTAAAGTAGCAGGCTAAAATACAGGTTTCTGCTAAATAGTTGATATGTAAAAAGTATCTGAAGTGTCCGATTTTGTAAGAAAAGATCGGCCGATACCGATTCAGACACTTAATACCCATATCGGCACCGATACCGATTCCGATATTGAAATCGGGGCAACTCTACTTAGTAGACTAGACTAGATAAGAATGCAAAAACTGGTAATTCACCATGATTTGATCAAATATTTTTGCATAGAATTTTACTATTATGAATTTTGAGCTTGTTTGCATTGGCTTTCATTGCTACAAGTTAAACCGCATTGTCTCTTGTGCATGTCTCTCCTGCCTGCCCCGTTCATTGCAAACATTTTTGTTACTATTGTAAGATTTTACAAGTTTGCTGGGATCTTCTCAGGCGTTTAGTATTTAGTTTAGTATGTTTATAGTATTTTAATAAAAATTTAATATGTAATAATGTAATAATAATAATAGTATTTTAATAAAAAAATGTATATATATTACTTAGAGAGAAATAACAGGATTCTCTTTTTCATATTACCTGAAACAATCACAACATGATTTCACTCAGTTGTAAAAATTGATATTTCATTGATTAAATAGCCGATTGAAGGAATTAATTTAAATTTAGACTCAATCTAGATCTCAAAACAAAAAAGGTGGCAATTTCCTAATATTTACAAAGATTTTATCACACTTTCATATTCGTTGAGATAGTGAAACGCATCAATGCACTACTAACTGCACTACTACTAGTTGCTCATGACAACCATTTTCTTGTTTGCTATGAAAAGTTGCCCTATGTAATTTATGCTGTAGAAACCATAGGCTTGGGTCACATTGGATATTGCGTTTTCCAATCTTCATAGTGTAAGGGACTCTCATCCAATTAGACATTATCATAACAGTCTGGTGTTGTCTTTCCAATTTTCAGGGTAACTGGAAAGAAGCTCTTTATCAACTTCTTCAGACCAACAACTTTCCTGAGTTCACTGGGAGAGTCTGTCCAGCACCATGCGAGGTAGGTGGCTGGTCTTTTTTTAATCATACCATCAGCAAGTCAAGTCTGCTATTAGTTATGTAGGTTTTAGAACTGGAGTACAAGCTAAAGCAGCTGGTGAATTTCTCTCGTTACATAATTTCGGAATACAGCAGATTTACCATGAGGTGGATTGTATTTTGTATCATTTACTTGTAAAGTTTGCTGATCAACTCTTTCGCTACGAAATGCCTCTATAATAGCTCATGTATATGGTTCATACTGCTGGAAAGCCTTTATGATAGCTCACATATATGGTTCATTCTGCTGGAAAGTATTTATAATAGCTCACATATATGGTTCATTCTACTGGAAAGTCTTTATAATAGCTCACATATAATATGGTTCATTCTACTGGAAAGTCTTTATAATAGCTCACGTATAATATGGTTCATTCTGCTGGAAAGTATTTATAATAGCTCACGTATAATATGGTTCATTCTGCTGGAAAGTCTTTATAATAGCTCACATATAATATGGTTCATTCTGCTGGAAAGTCTTTATAATAGCTCACGTATAATATGGTTCATTCTACTGGAAAGTCTTTATAATAGCTCACATATAATATAGTTCATTCTACTGGAAAGTCTTTATAATAGCTCACGTATAATATGGTTCATTCTACTGGAAAGTATTTATAATAGCTCACATATAATATGGTTCATTCTGCTGGAAAGTCTTTATAATAGCTCACGTATAATATGGTTCATTCTGCTGGAAAGTCTTTATAATAGCTCACGTATAATATAGTTCATTCTGCTGGAAAGTCTTTATAATAGCTCACGTATAATATGGTTCATTTTACTGGAAAGTCTTTATAATAGCTCACGTATAATATGGTTCATTCTGCTGGAAAGTCTTTATAATAGCTCACATATAATATGGTTCATTCTGCTGGAAAGTCTTTATAATAGCTCACATATAATATGGTTCATTCTGCTGGAAAGTCTTTATAATAGCTCACGTATAATATAGTTCATTCTACTGGAAAGCCTTTATAATATCTCACGTATATGGTTCATTCTACTGGAAAGTTTTTATAATAGCTCACGTATAATATAGTTCATTCTACTGGAAAGTCTTTATAATAGCTCACATATAATATGGTTCATTCTGCTGGAAAGTCTTTATAATAGCTCACGTATAATATGGTTCATTCTACTGGAAAGTATTTATAATAGCTCACATATAATATGGTTCATTCTGCTGGAAAGTCTTTATAATAGCTCACGTATAATATGGTTCATTCTGCTGGAAAGTCTTTATAATAGCTCACGTATAATATAGTTCATTCTGCTGGAAAGTCTTTATAATAGCTCACGTATAATATGGTTCATTTTACTGGAAAGTCTTTATAATAGCTCACGTATAATATGGTTCATTCTGCTGGAAAGTCTTTATAATAGCTCACATATAATATGGTTCATTCTGCTGGAAAGTCTTTATAATAGCTCACATATAATATGGTTCATTCTGCTGGAAAGTCTTTATAATAGCTCACGTATAATATAGTTCATTCTACTGGAAAGCCTTTATAATATCTCACGTATATGGTTCATTCTACTGGAAAGTCTTTATAATAACTCACATATAATATGGTTCATTCTACTGGAAAGTCTTTATAATAGCTCACATATAATATGGTTCATTCTACTGGAAAGTTTTTATAATAGCTCACGTATAATATAGTTCATTCTACTGGAAAGTCTTTATAATAGCTCACATATAATATGGTTCATTCTACTGGAAAGTCTTTATAATAGCTCACATATAATATGGTTCATTCTACTGGAAAGTATTTATAATAGCTCACATATAATATGGTTCATTCTGCTGGAAAGTCTTTATAATAGCTCACGTATAATATGGTTCATTCTGCTGGAAAGTATTTATAATAGCTCACGTATAATATGGTTCATTCTGCTGGAAAGTCTTTATAATAGCTCACATATAATATGGTTCATTCTGCTGGAAAGTCTTTATAATAGCTCACGTATAATATGGTTCATTCTACTGGAAAGTCTTTATAATAGCTCACATATAATATAGTTCATTCTACTGGAAAGTCTTTATAATAGCTCACGTATAATATGGTTCATTCTACTGGAAAGTATTTATAATAGCTCACATATAATATGGTTCATTCTGCTGGAAAGTCTTTATAATAGCTCACGTATAATATGGTTCATTCTGCTGGAAAGTCTTTATAATAGCTCACGTATAATATAGTTCATTCTGCTGGAAAGTCTTTATAATAGCTCACGTATAATATGGTTCATTTTACTGGAAAGTCTTTATAATAGCTCACGTATAATATGGTTCATTCTGCTGGAAAGTCTTTATAATAGCTCACATATAATATGGTTCATTCTGCTGGAAAGTCTTTATAATAGCTCACATATAATATGGTTCATTCTGCTGGAAAGTCTTTATAATAGCTCACGTATAATATAGTTCATTCTACTGGAAAGCCTTTATAATATCTCACGTATATGGTTCATTCTACTGGAAAGTTTTTATAATAGCTCACGTTTAATATGGTTCATTCTGCTGGAAAGTCTTTATAATAGCTCACGTATAATATGGTTCATTCTGCTGGAAAGTATTTATAATAGCTCACGTATAATATGGTTCATTCTACTGGAAAGTCTTTATCATAGCTCACGTATAATATGGTTCATTCTACTGGAAAGTCTTTGTAATAGCTCACATATAATATGGTTCATTCTGCTGGAAAGCCTTTATAATAGCTCACGTATAATATGGTTCATTCTGCTGGAAAGTCTTTATAATAGCTCACGTATAATATGGTTCATTCTGCTGGAAAGCCTTTATAATAGCTCACGTATATGGTTCATTCTACTGGAAAGTCTTTATCATAACAGAGACAGAAGCTCTAAAACTACCAAGTGTACGTCCGAAAATCTTTAGACGCAAATTGGTTTCGCCAGAACTGGCAAAAATTTCCATCGTAAAAGATTTAATCGACTGTTAAACATGTAATTGCAATTCTCATCATTTATGTCCTTGACAGGGAGCGTGCGTGCTCGGTATCAACAGTGACCCTGTGACCATCAAGAACATTGAGAACAATATCATAGAACACGCATGGCAGCAGGGCTGGATGAAACCTGAGCCTCCTTCTCAGAGGACTAACAAGACCATAGCTATTGTTGGCTCAGGGCCATCTGGGCTCGCTGCTGCTGCACAGCTCAACAAAGCCGGACACACAGTTAGTTTGCTATAGATTTTATTCTATTTGGAGAAAATTATTTGGTTTGAACATCAATCTTACATGTTCATCATTCCAAAAAATCGGCATTTTGTCTATACTGTTATGTTAATATGAATTGTGTGTGAGTGTATGATTGGACAACTCCTGTTTTCAAATAAATGCTTGGCCATCATTATTAATGTTGTCTGACGTTACATTTCAGGTGGCTGTTTATGAGAGGGCTGACCGTGTGGGTGGTCTGTTGAGGTACGGAATTCCTACAATGAAGTTGGGTCGAGGTGTGCTGGACAGGTGTGTATTGTTTTACTCAATCTATGGTAGAGTCGTCTTAATGTTCAACAAACCACTTCCTGTCCTGCGTAGATTTTGGAATGTGTCCAGTCAATCCTGTTTAAATGGAACACTAGAAGTTGCAAGTTTAAAAGAAGCATAAAAATTGCTTATACATACTTTATGACGAGATAAGAGATAATGAAAGATATTTTATATTCTATTGGTTTGTTGTAGTGTTTCAACTAATTAGTTTTTACGATGGTTTCGCAGTGAATGTCATGCAGTTTACGATAAGTTAAAAGATTTAATAATTTTGTCTTTATAGCTTTTGCAATTGTACTCTACAAATTCAGAAAAGTAATAGCCCTATTGCTGCAGGTAAAAAATGCCACAACTAAGTTAGCTTTGAAACATGGTATGTTAAATGTATATAAATAATTATATGATAATATATCATAAGAATATAATTTTATAAACAAAAAATTTAACAGTATATGTATAACTAGAATCTTGAAAGATGGTAACTCGTATTTATTCCATGGTATTGTGGTTTGCCTGCTGGTGCCCAGCAAGCACTAAGCAGGTGTTTGCTTGGTGCCTGCCTGATGCCAGCAGTGTCATAAAACTGACAGACCAGTTTTATGCTGACACACTGTTCAGGTGACTGACTGTCTTCAGCTGCTGCTTACAGCAGACCGAACTACTTATCTATATATATATTTCTCAAAGTGTGTGTGTCGCTCCAGCTATAGTGCACGCTGGTTATTTTACCAATGCCCCCCCCCCCCTGCGTTACAATGCCCCTGTTAAGAAATATTTTTCGTAAGTTTCAATTACTATATCTGGGGTCAAGGCCAACTATTTTTATGCGCCTCGGCATTATCTCTCTGTTCAGTCAGACAAAGTACCAGGCAAAGACAGTACGATATTTCATTTTTACATTTGTGCTGGTATCGAGAGGTGCCAGTATCGTCGTATTCAAAGTTTTGATAGCTGTTGGATAGCTGTTGGTGTAACAGTAACCTTTTTTATACACACACTTCTATGCAATAATTGTTATTATTAATTTAACATATTCAGGATTTTTACTTTGTTTTCTCAGTTGGTATTAATTGTATCATTACTGAATCATCTCATATTCTAATTATTTCACTTTTACATCTAAACCCTTTTATAGCTGTTTAATTTTTTTTAGTTGGTTCGACTTACACAAAACATTTTCTGCATGAAGTTTGAAAGTTGTCTGACAAGGTTTGAAAACTTCTACAGCTGTTTTTATTTTCTCTCTTAAAGATGTGGTTGCGTCAAATTTGAGTTGATTTTAAAAGAAAGTATTTTTCTTTGTCTATCAGTTGAGATGTTGTTTGTTGTGTTAGATGATCTCATTACAAAGATATTTGAAGATTAAAATCGAAAAAATTCGATCGCGGTAAAAACGCTCAGGCCAAAAAAAAACACGCCCAGACTTTCCCAAAATTATGTAACGCGTGATACAACCTGTGTATTTCTCGTATTCACATTGGCTATTGCGATAAAAGTCTAGTCCTACGCGGCTCTATTGGCATATATTTTATCTTGTATTTGCTCATGTTTACTAGAATAAAATTTTAAATCTAGCTACAGATACATTATTATCAATGTCTCAAAGGCCTCAAAGAAGGAAAATTAAAAACTTGTCATATTAGCTTCTAAATGCTGTGTAAACATCTTAGTACCGACTACCAATTCTACCGGTCTACGGTAATTCTGTCAAGCATACTACTATGTAGAATAAGGTCTTTGTATCGGCACAGTTTCGTTGCTACCCAAACTAACGATATACAGTCTCCCAAAAGCCCTGCCCACATTATGCTCGTCGCCTATCCTGGAGGCGGGGCTGTATATCATTGCCCACACCGAAAACTAGTTTCTTACTACCGTAAGTAAAATAAGCAAGCTTCTTCTTTGAAAAGAATATGTGGCGAAACTAACTGCATCCCTAAAAGTAATGTACAATGTATTTATGGTCGACTGTCAACGTTATCAAGTCATTATTGGTATCAATGTGTAGAAAAAAATTCCTTGGTCACATTTGATTAGTTGATTCAAGTACTAAACAAATGGTCGAGCTATGCAAAAGTGCCTGTTCATGCAGCTCTGATTGCACTTCATAAATCCATCTATCAGACAAGATGTCAGGTGTCAACAGGGCTATGATATATTCAATGTTCTGCAAATCATGTTTTGCATTATTTTCAGCAATGTTATTTTATTATATACTTTTTACAAGCAAAAAAATTTTCATCTCGGCATGAAGCTTTTATTAAAAATATTCATCAAGTCGTGGCCACTCACATAGTTTTATCTGATACAATAAGACAAATTCATCTACTGCAGCAAACTCATACAAAACATCATGGTTTATGCAGCACACATTCAAGTCTCTATTTCCCATTTATGACAGTTTCCACACTGACAAAGCTGCTTCGGCTGGTGGGACGACATAAACATTCTGTAATCAGTAAAACAAATGCAATAAATATATGTCATTCATAGATATGTCATTCTAAAGCGTATCCACTGAAAGCTTTCAAATTGGGAGTTTGATAGATTGCGAGTGTAATTTTAAAAACGAATAAATGTTTAACAAAGGCACAAGTACGCCAAGCCAACGATTCGAAGCTTTGGTTCTGGAAGTTCTACAAGTGAGAAGTAAACATCTAGTCAAATCATAAATCTAATTTACTAGATAAAACTGCCACAGAAAATTTGAAGCAAATATAGCTAGGTGAACCGATAAAAAATTATAAAACGATTAGTGATAGCAAAAAGTTATAATTCTATTAATTAGTAAATGTATTCGTGAGTACTTAAATTATTAGTTTTAGTATATTCATCAATTTAAGTATTGCTAGATGCTATGGATTAAAAATAAGCCATCAAGAACTCCCTGTATATCCGTATCTCGCACGCGCAGGAAATTACATTATAACCTCAAACAGGGAAATATAATCTGAATGTAAACTCAACAGGTATATCTCTAGGAGACGCAAAGTAAAAGATAAATTTACCTTCATTTTCCTATCTTCCTCCGTAGCACTTTAACCACCTGATGCCCTGAAAACTCGGAGTCACCTTCGCAGTAATACAGCAATTTTTACAATTCCATTGTTCGTCAATAAAACGTGTCGATCGAGTAATTCATTAAAGTAACGATGTTAATTAATTTAGTAAATATCGATGTCCTTGCGATTTAATAATAGAGTAAAATCCCTAAATTTGAGATCACAGACAAACCGTTTTACGAGTGATAACATTTATTACGACATATATAAAAATTCCGTGCTGATGATTGGCTAATGAAGCGACCTTATATTTATCGCTCGTGGAATCTTTTCAGATGTATCACTAGTTACGTCACGAATGAAGCACCCGCTAGAACGTGAGCTTTTTAAAAGATGGCCTCACTCAAATGCGTATATCTCTGGACAGGATTGGTCTACAAAAACAAAAATTACATCAAATTGTAGCTGATGTTTTAGCCTTTTATTGGTCTTAATTTCATTAAATCGACCTTTTTGACGCAACCACATCTTTAATTTATTTCAATTACACCAATCATTTTTCTCATGATATGTAATTTGAAAGTTAGAATGGCAAATGCTGTTATATGTTAAATACAAATCAATTTTCTGGTCAAAGACCTTTTTATTACCCGGGCAACGCGGGGTAGCACAGCTAGTCTAAATATAAATCTGAAAGATTGTCTGTAAGTACTTGTGTATGTCCAGTTATAGGTATTATAAATCTTGGAATTAAAGCTCACATTCTGCTGGATTTAAACTCACGGTGATCGTAACCACAGGTTTGTATACCAATTGTCTAACCACGAGTCTACGAAGGCTCTTACATTTATATCTCTTACTATAGCTCTTACACTCGCTCGATTGCCCACGCTAAATGACATATTAATTGAAACCCTATGAATTCTGTGAAAAAATATGCTTTTGCGTCCTTGCCGTACCAGGGCTGATTTGTTTTCTGGAAAATAATATCAGCAATAATTTCTCTTGAAATTAAACTTTGGCGATTGTATCTCGGTTCAGCGTCATCCCTTATGATAAAAACGGGTTTTCAAACAGATGAGTGATAAAATTTTGGTTAAAAGTTTACTAAAATGCATACCAAAACTTCCTTCATGTATGTTTTTAGTAAGCTAAATTCATATAAGTTAGATTCAACGTTTATTTTACACACCTGTCTTGTAGGTAAGAATTCTGCACGTAGTACATTGTAATGTTACATTTTCTTGCAGAACATAACCAGAAAATGCACTAAAGTTGTTGTAGGTAACTATAGTTACTAAGGTTGTTGTAGGTAACTATAGTTACTAAGGTTGTTGTAGGTAACCATAGTTACTAAGGTTAATGTATTGTTTTCTTACTATTTCAATTATGATGATTTTGATAATTTTTACCAGGCAGTGATTGCATTAGATAATTACTATGAGTCTCTATACCACTCTATATATCTATACGATATTTTCACCTTTTGATGCCAACACTGAAATGAACTAAAATCATATAATCATATACCAAATAGCTTTTTATTGTAATCGTAGCAAAACAGACTATATTTAGCCATTACTTGCTAATGATTTTACATTCAAACACCTTTACAGTTTTATTTTTTTTCCTAATTATTTTCAACAAAACACTTTTATGGTATGAAATTTAAAAATTGCAGTTGTTTGAAAAAGTTTGAAAACCTTTACAGTCGTTTTCTCTTAATTCACTTAAACTGCACAAAAATGCTTTTCTCATGATATGAAGTTTAAAAGTTAGAATAGTAAATGTTGTGTACGGTATGTTTCATGAAAATAAATTTTCTGTCCAAAGACTTTTTTATTAACTGGGTAATGCCGGACATTCATGTAGTTATATATAAGTACATGTATATGTTGAGACTCCTTTATATAGATGAATGTTTATCTTACCTGATAGACTGGCACTGCAACAAATAGGATGCTACAATCAGCAAAGGCAACAAAGCAAAGGCTGGACCCTCTCAACAATTTTATACTTCTTGTCTGAATCTGTTCATTGTCATAGGCGGTTGAAGTTGATGATGGAAGAGGGTATCACATTTAAGACTGGCGTAGAGGTCGGTGTCGGCCTTTCTGCGCAGAGTCTCATAGAAGACAATGATGCTGTGTTGATGGCTTGCGGTGCTACATGGCCAAGGGACTTACCCATACCAGGTAGGAGTTATGTGCACCTGATTGACATCATAGCATTTGATAAGTTCAGATTAGTCTTTAGTTTCATTCAATTTGATTATTTGATTTTAGCAGATAAGTTGATGTAGTGGCTATAGTACGCTATAGTACATAGTACTGCCTTAACCCACTATAGTACATAGTACTGCCTTAACCCATTATAGTACATAGTACTGCCTTAACCCACTATAGTACATAGTACTGCTTTAACCCACTATAGTACATAGTACTGCCTTAACCCACTATAATAGTACATAGTACTGCCTTAACCCACTATAGTACATAGTACTGCCTTAACCCGCTATAGTACATAGTACTGCCTTAACCCACTATAATAGTACATAGTACTGCCTTAACCCGCCATAGTACATAGCAGTTTCTACTTACAACTGCCGTAACCCTTTGCCAGGCAAGTATGTTTCCAGAGTTACTCTTCCAGTGTGCGAATTACTTTCAAAGAAACTGTCATTATGCTTTGCGCTTCCTATTTTGGCCTCAACTCAAAAACTATCTGTTTGATCATCATAAACTAATGATCAGAAATTATCAGTAGAAAATTCTCTACAGAATGATACTAATAAATGCTAGATACATTTGCTTGTCATATATGCAGTTGGTTTCACCGGATTTTCGAATATCAACCTCTGAATCTTGCTAAGACTCACTTGAAACATAATTAATAACTGGAGGCGCAGTATTTAAATAATTATAATTAATTTTAAGCCTCTAATAATGTGTTACCAGCATCACTATTGCTTACTAATGGTTGTGGTTGTCGGGTACCAGCATCACTATTGCTTACTAATAGTTGTGGTTGTCGGGTACCAGCATCACTATTGCTTACTAATAGTTGTGGTTGTCGGGTACCAGCATCACTATTGCTTACTAATAGTTGTGGTTGTCGGGTACCAGCATCACTATTGCTTACTAATAGTTGTGGTTGTCGGGTACCAGCATCACTATTGCTTACTAATAGTTGTGGTTGTCGGGTACCAGCATCACTATTGCTTACTAATAGTTGTGGTTGTCGGGTACCAGCATCACTATTGCTTACTAATAGTTGTGGTTGTCTGGTACCAGCATCACTATTGCTTACTAATAGTTGTGGTTGTCGGGTACCAGCATCACTATTGCTTACTAATAGTTGTGGTTGTCGGGTACCAGCATCACTATTGCTTACTAATAGTTGTGGTTGTCGGGTACCAGCATCACTATTGCTTACTAATAGTTGTGATTGTCGGGTACCAGCATCACTATTGCTTACTAATAGTTGTGGTTGTCGGGTACCAGCATCACTATTGCTTACTAATAGTTGTGGTTGTCGGGTACCAGCATCACTATTGCTTACTAATAGTTGTGGTTGTCGGGTACCAGCATCACTATTGCTTACTAATAGTTGTGGTTGTCGGGTACCAGCATCACTATTGCTTACTAATAGTTGTGGTTGTCGGGTACCAGCATCACTATTGCTTACTAATAGTTGTGATTGTCGGGTACCAGCTTCACTATTGCTTACTAATAGTTGTGGTTGTCTGGTACCAGCATCACTATTGCTTACTAATAGTTGTGGTTGTCGGGTACCAGCATCACTATTGCTTACTAATAGTTGTGGTTGTCGGGTACCAGCATCACTATTGCTTACTAATAGTTGTGGTTGTCTGGTACCAGCATCACTATTGCTTACTAATAGTTGTGGTTGTCGGGTACCAGCATCACTATTGCTTACTAATAGTTGTGGTTGTCGGGTACCAGCATCACTATTGCTTACTAATAGTTGTAATTGTCTGGTACCAGCATCACTATTGCTTACTAATAGTTGTGGTTGTCGGGTACCAGCATCACTATTGCTTACTAATAGTTGTGGTTGTCGGGTACCAGCATCACTATTGCTTACTAATAGTTGTGGTTGTCGGGATAATAAATAAAAAACACGACTGTGAATATCGATTGTCAGAATAATCAAAACTGCAGTATAAATCGAAATAACTTTGGTGTAAATCTGATCCACTGTCTTAAACTTTGTTTAAAAGCTGTTTCATACTTTAATCTGAAGCCCAGAAATGTTTGATGAGCAATTGGAATTCTCTTCTGTAGCCCCGTACAAAGTATTGCACCCACAGAAGCCATTTCTCTTGCTTGCCAAAATCTGTGTTAGAGTTCTAAAGTTTTTTAGCTTTTGTTCCAAACTTTGAAAGTAATACAATTGAGATGAGTGAGAATTTTATTGGTCTAATATGGATTTGGCAAAATAGTCCCTTGATTGTCTCGGTTTGATGCTTTGACGCGTACGAAAAACTGATATAAAAATGCTCATACAACCGAAATAAATGTCCCTCTGCCCGCGGGAGAGTGTAATTATAGGTGACATAATCGTTGCTATGACTGGCTAATGTATGTCCAACTAGACATGGCTAATGTATTTCCAACTAGACACGGCTAATGTATGTCCAACTAGACATGGCTAATGTATGTCCAACTAGACACGGCTAATGTATGTCCAACTAGACATGGCTAATGTATGTCCAACTAGACATGGCTAATGTATGTCCAACTAGACACGGCTAATGTATGTCCAACTAGACACGGCTAATGTATGTCCAACTAGACATGGCTAATGTACGTCCAACTAGACATGGCTAATGTATGTCCAACTAGACATGGCTAATGTATGTCCAACTAGACATGGCTAATGTATGTCCAACTAGACTTGGCTAATGTATGTCCAACTAGACATGGCTAATGTATGTCCAACTAGACATGGCTAATGTATGTCCAACTAGACATGGCTAATGTATGTCCAACTAGACATGGCTAATGTATGACCAACTAGACATGGCTAATGTATGTCCAACTAGACATGGCTAATGTACGTCCAACTAGACATGGCTAATGTATGTCTAACTAGACATGGCTAATGTATGTCCAACTAGACACGGCTAATGTATGTCCAACTAGACATGGCTAATTCTGTTACTATTACGGAACATTCAGTTATCTTTCTCAAGTTCTTGTTAATTATAACCAAAAGATTATACTCAGTGATGGTCTGTCTGATTGTACACACTAGTAACAGTAACTAGTAACTAGTAACTAGTAACCTTGCATTCTCATGTGCCGTGAGAGATTTTCAAGTGTAATAAGTATATGCACAATTATTCTGAAATGCCGGAAAGCGGTCGATTGGCTAAGGTGATTGAGTGTCGGGCTAACAAGGCGAGTGTGGCAAGTTTGAAACCCATATGAAACAATTCTTTTCCTGACCTTGAGTTGTGACTACAGACAGACGGATGGACAAGGCCTTTCTTATTTGTGAGCCCAATAGCTGACTTATTGTCTGTCCTGGAAGCTGACTTATTGTCTGTCCTGGAAGCTGACTTATTGTCTGTCCTGGAAGCTGACTTGTTGTCTGTCCTGGAAGCTGACTTATTGTCTGTCCTGGAAGCTGACTTATTGTCTGTCCTGGAAGCTGACTTATTGTCTGTCTCAGAAGCTGGCAATTAATACTTCCATACCATAACATCTTACCTGTTCTTTTCTGATTTACTCTTCTCGCTTTTTAGGAAGGAATCTGAATGGAATTCACTTTGCTATGAACTTCCTACGGAAGTGGCAAAGCGAGCAGATGTCAAGCTCTGGAGATGAGGCGGCGCTAGATGAAGCCATGCTTAATTCTATGGCCCGAGGCAAAGATGTTATTGTGATTGGAGGAGGGGACACAGGAAATGATTGCATCGGTACTTCGCTCAGACAGGTCAGTGCGATATCTCTGCTACAACTGCTTTCCTGTGTTTATCAATCCTTGATATTGGAATTTTAAAATAATTATTATCTAGAAATAGAGCTGTGCTTTGATTAGTTTAAAAGCTATTCTCTATGGCTTTAGAGTAAATTTTTCAAACATATTTACAATAGATGGTCGTATGAGTAATTCTATAACCTTAAGAGCCTCCTACAAAAATTCAACTTTTAAGTTTAAGGAGTTACAACAGCCACAAAGACTATATGCTCTGTCAAAATAATTACAGGGCGAAGCGGACAACTTCATTTTAAGAGAGAGTAATTTTTAGCTGGAATAATTTACCATAGTTTGGCATGCTTGTAGTAGTGCAGGTCCATGGCAAATGCGAATTATTATCATTATAACTACATGCATGATGTTAGCTATGTATAGCTATTTGCTAGCCCAGTTCAAACCACCTTGGGCTTTGAACAACGCATAAGGCCTTTGCATAACTTTCTTAAAGATAACCTAAAATTCATCATGAAAACATTACTACTAGTGTGGGTAATGTTATAATCGACTACAACCACTAGGGTGGTTGTAGTCGATTATACAATACCGACTACAACCACTAGGGTGGTTGTAGTCGATTATACAATACCGACTACAACCACTAGGGTGGTTGTAGTCGATTATACAATACCGACTACAACCACTAGGGTGGTTGTAGTCGATTATACAATTCCGACTACAACCACTAGGGTGGTTGTAGTCGATTATACAATACCGACTACAACCACTAGGGTGGTTGTAGTCGATTATACAATACCGACTACAACCACTAGGGTGGTTGTAGTCGATTATACAATACCGACTACAACCACTAGGGTGATTGTAGTCGATTATACAATACCGACTACAACCACTAGGGTGATTGTAGTCGATTATACAATACCGACTACAACCACTAGGGTGATTGTAGTCGATTATACAATACCGACTACAACCACTAGGGTGGTTGTAGTCGATTATACAATACCGACTACAACCACTAGGGTGATTGTAGTCGATTATACAATACCGACTACAACCACTAGGGTGGTTGTAGTCGATTATACAATACCGACTACAACCACTAGGGTGATTGTAGTCGATTATACAATACCGACCTGTTAAAGTTTGTAATCGATTACACAATAGCAACATGTTTGTAAGTGCGTACACTTTTCCTTATCGTATTGTCATATGGTTATTTTCATTCATTCATATTTTACGCTGAATGTTAATTTGATGTTACTGGGGGTTGTATGTTGAAGCCTATTCACCTGTGCTAATATCAAGCAAATTGCGCTTTACAAGTTGCTGGTATCGACAGTCTCATCGCTTTGGAAATGCTTCACAAAATTTGCATCTCCAAGTTATCTACCGGCATGGCAATAGTCAGTTTTAAACCGCTTCTTCACACTTCTGTAATAATATGAACATTTAGCTCATGTTCATGATGTTAATGTTGACAAGTTATTTAGTGTAACAGGTTTGGCAGCTTTTGAAGTGCATATGCTTTACTTAAAAGAAGGTACAAGTGCTATAAGAGGTCTGACTACACACACACACACCGCACACACCACACACACACTACCACACACACTACCACACAAACACCACCACACACACCACCACACACACACCACCACACACACACCACCACACACACCACCACCACACACACCACCACCACACACACCACCACACACACACCACCACATACACACCGCACACACACACCACCACACACACCACCACACACACCACCACACACACACACATCAAACACACTACCACACACACCACCACCACACACACCACCACCACACACACCACCACACACACACCACCACCACACACTCACCACCGCATACACACACCACCACACACACCACCACCACACACACCACACACACCACACACACACACCAATGAAATTTGCACGTAGTGTAGATATGTTATGTGTGGACTCATTAACACCGCTTAACAGTGTGTCGTGTTGACAAGTAAACTGACCAATAAGAATTTGTTCCAGCCATGTGAGGTCATGCGAAGGCCATGACATAATTTCTGGAATTTTCAGTAGTTATTCAAGTATCTACCTATTCCATAACGTAACATGGATCATCACCAATTTGTGATAGCAATAACCTTGGTGTAGCTATTTCCATTGCTATAGCTTGAAATCATACATGAAACTAGCGTATGTCTGAAATGGAAAAAAGGAAATCAAGATTGTTAGAGTTAACTATTTCAGCCAATTACAAATGCGACAGTTTTATTACCAATGACATAGATGAAAATGTTTGTTTCGAAATGGCGCATTGACAACGCGCTGGCTACAAAAAATGCATTTCATCAGTGTATGCGCTAAGCTGAAAAGTTATTCAGCTTTTCAATGTACATGTATGTCGTCTACCCTCTTATTCATGCTGGCAGGGTGCCAAATCAATCACCTCATTTGAGATTCTCCCAGAACCTCCAGTCGGGCGAGCAGCAGACAATCCCTGGCCAACCTGGCCCAAGGTCATGAGGCGCGACTACGGACATGAGGAGGTGAGAATGTAATTATTGGAAAGATCTAAAGAGGTTTGTGCTCCTCATAAAAATGATTTAATGTTTTGTTTTTATACTTCATTATTTTATACTTTATACTTTGTATACTTTATTACCTACGCTCAGTGAATGTAGCAGCAATCTTATAGCTTGGGGACTCATGACTGCTGCGGACTCATGACTCTTGGCTGTTAGCATTGTTGTCTGGGAATATTCGCTAAGCGCAACCTTTCAGCACCCTCTGTGGTTATGTTTAGGGAGACCCCAATGACAGAAACTACTGCATTACAGTGTACCTTCAGGATACAATTACCCTAATAAACAATTTTTTCACTTTACAAAGTGGAACATGATGATTTTCACCATTCGAATTCAACAAGTTTTTGCCCGAGTTCCAATTTGGCAGTCGATGGGCTCATTACGTATCTCAAAATAACAAAGACGCCGAAATGCTGTTAACCGTAAAGATTTTCATAACGCCTGAAAGAGACATGATGACCGATTTATCTCAGTTCAGGAAGTATTGTGTGTAAAACATTAATATTTTCCTTTTAAAACCAGTAGCAAAGTTGGAGTCACGATCCCTTCAAACCGAAAGTCAGTATTAGACAACTTGAACTTAGTGGCTAACAAAAGTCCACTTCCATAAGAAAACAGCTTCGTTTGGGTTTTCTTGCCAAATTAGGTTGAAAAAGGTTTTAATGAGATCGGCTAAAATTATATTGAAAATGAAGCAAGAAACTAATAGATGATAAAAAGTTGAAATTCAGTAAATTCAGTATAAATAGTATAAAATACATGTTAAAACTTTGCTTTGGGCGTGTGTAGTAAACTAAATTTATTTAAAGTGAATTAAAGTTTATATTATACATATGTCTGTTTTCAAGGTGAGAACTCTTTATGTTACATTTTATTGCAGATCATAACCAATAAATGCACTAAATATAATGAAGTTATTGTAGGTAACTAAAGTTAGCATACTATTTTTTTATAGTTTTTAATATGTACAATACTTGTATTGTATAAAATGTTGATGATTTTCACCAGGGATGTTTGTATTATATAATTACTATGGTTTTTATACCCCTCCATATGATTTTTCCACCATACTATTCTAACCATGTAACGGATTAAAATCAGCACTTGGTAGTCATGATCTTGAGCGTGCACCGTACTGCTACTGTACTACTACTGTACTACCTGTTGTTTTGCCTCCATTGTCACCTATGGAGACCTCCAATGGCGACCAGAACTGACCTTTTGGACACTGATTACTACAATTTATCAATCTTGTTTAGTTTCATCAAAATGCTTTTTGCAAGTGCTACAGTCTCACGTTGGCATAGGAGAGATTACGAAGCCTTTTCTGTGTCGGTTTCTAGGTGCATGTTAAGATGGGTCATGACCCTAGAAAGTTTTCCATCATGAGCAAGGAGTTTATTGATGATGGAAATGGTAACGTTTCTGGAGTAAAAACAATTCAAGTGGAGTGGAAAAAAGACAACTCTGGACGATGGAACATGGCTCAAGTACCTGGTAGGGTATGCTTACAAGATTTCATTAAGGCATTATCATTTGACTCAAGTACGTAGTGAAGCACGATCACATTACTTAACTACTTAGTAAGGCATGATCACACAACTCAATCACTTGGTAGTCATGATCACATGACTTGAGTACCTGATAAAGCAGATCACGCAACTCAAGCACTTGGTAGTCATGATCACATGACTTGAGTACCTGATAAAGCAGATCACATGACTCAAGCACTTGGTAGTCATGATCACATGACTTGAGTACCTGGTAGAACATGATCACATGACTTCAGTACCTGGTAAAGCAGTCACATGACTCAAGTAAGTGGTAGGTCATGATTCATAATTGCTAACTAGTGAGCCTTTAGGTAGGAATACCAGTTTGTTGGCTAATGGCGGTTTTGGATTGAAATCACATTGGATTAAACACATGGAGAAGTTTTGGTGTGTGATTACATTGCCAGAAAATTGTAAGTGAATATTCTGGTTTATAGTGAATAGATAGTTGGATTCTAGGTGAGCAAATAGAGGACTGAATTATATCTTCTGTAACATGTAAATGGTTTTATCTTGTAGACACAATGGCTTGGTTGAGTTGACTTGGGATGAAACATAAGTTACAGTTTGGTTTGACTAGCTATATTTGGCTTCTTGTAGGCACTGAGGAGCTCTACAAATGTGACCTGGTACTGTTAGCCATGGGATTTTTAGGACCTGAACAGGCGGTCATCAAACAGCTCAACATGGAATGTGACCCTCGGTCTAATATGAAGACACCCAAGGATCAGTATGCGACCTCGGTTCCCAAGGTCTATGCAGCGGGAGACTGCAGGTACGTGGTTTGTTAATAGTCATGAAAAATTTTCAAGCTATTACAATCGCTCTGAGGCTGTGTAAACATCGTGAATTGTCACATTATACAAATATTGTTGCACTATCTGGATATTGTTACATTATCTGGACATTGTTCCATTATCTGGACATTGTTACATTATCTGGACACTGTTACATTATCTGGGTATTGTCACATTATCTGGATATTGTCACATTGTCTGGATATTGTTACATTTTTTGGATATTGTTACATTATTTGGATATTGTTACATTATCTGGGTATTGTTGCATTATCTGGATATTATTACATTATCTGGATATTCTTACATTATTTGGATATTGTTGCATTATTTTGATATTGTTACATTATTTGGATATTGTTATATTATTTTGATATCGTTACATTATCTGGATATTGTTACATTATCTCGATATTGTTACAATATCTGGATATTGTTACATTATCTGGATATTGTTACATTATCTGGATATTGTTACATTATCTCGATATTGTTACATTATATGGGTATTGTTACATTATCTCGATATCGTTACATTTTCTGGATATTGCCACATTATCTGGATATTGTTACATTATTTGGATATTGTTACATTATCTGGATATTGTTGCAGTGTCTGGATCTTGTAGTATTATCTGCTTTGGGTCATCTTGTAAGTGCTGGTACATCTCGACCTTTAGGATAAAAATTAGATTTTCAGCATGCATTTGCTTCATGCACTAGTTTTTTGCTGTTAAGAGCTACAGTCTTCATTTCTATTCATGCATCTAGTATTTTGTATAATTGTTTGAGATCCAATCTGTTCATAATGATATCACCAGCTATAAACTACCATTTTCCTGGTTAGGGCTGCTTTTAGATTACTCATAGACAACTGAACTTACATTGTTGATTTGTATCTGCTCGTATATCTATTTCAGGATCCTAATTTTAGAAGCTAATACTACAGGTTTTATTGATTATCAGCCACAAGAGCATTTATTCCTATTAAAGTCCTAAAAAGAAAGTAGATTATTCTAAGACTAAAAAGGAACAGAAATTGCTAGCACTAAAAACTAACATTTTCTAAATGTTTTGCATTGTAGGAGGGGACAATCACTAGTTGTTTGGGCTATAACTGAAGGCAGACTGGCGGCTAGGCAAATAGACCTAGACCTGATGGGCACTACTTCGTTAGCTGGACAGGGTGGTATACGAGTCCCACCAAAATACAAAAGACACTATGCTAGTGCTAACTAAGCTCATATATGTCACAGACTCGAGTATTTTTGGTTACCATTATATAATGTTGACACGTGTTTAAGTCAGTCTTATAAGATTATAGCCATCAAGCCTCCTCTAACTGTCAATAGTTAGAGTAAAACTTCATCTATGTTTGACTAAGCAGCCAATGAGTTTTATCTCTATATCTTACACTCAGTATATTCATGGTAAACAGGCCATGTTAGTTCTACAAGTGAGAAAATACGCAATCGTATCTCTAGCTATTAGTAATATTTACTGCTTATTGATTAGCATGAGATCCTTTATGTAACCCTGTCTCTTTGTGCTCAGTTTAGACTACTTCTCAATGACCTACTCCTAATCATTACCGCTATGTATGCTCTTCGTGTTCATTTTACTAATAAACATTTCGCTATTGATCCAGCCCTCCTATTTATATGATAGTCTTTTAGGCAACGCTCAGGGATATAAAGAAACCATGAAGGGCACTGGACAGCAGCTGCAAAAGGCACGCGTATTCACACACTTCCTGTGACCCTCATGTGACACCTTGCGAATTGTGTTTATTTTATCACAAATTCGTGATAACTACAAAATAAACTTGCTGAGCATTGCTAAAGGTTAACTGATGCCGCTAGATTTTAAGCAGCAGTAATTTTAAAACGCTGTCAGTTAAGCTTTAAACTTGCGGCAAAAGTCTCGCTTTGAAGTGAAGGTCATTGGTTCATAAACAAGTGCGCTGACAATTAATATAAGGAACACCGATTTGTTTATATTATGAAGTGTCTTCGTGTCTTACCACTTGAGGAATTCTATTGGTGCAACTAGTCTGTTCTACATTCTTGACAATTTTAATGATCACTGTGGTTTTGTGTTCCATCGTTTGCACTAAATGCTTGTTTTAGCATTTTGAAAAGTGAGCTTCAATAATTCAAAACTGGTATGTTTCTCCTCAGGCACAGCTGTGATTGGAGGTAAGAAAACGTCAATTAAACTAGAGGAGCTTTGAGAACAATACAACTCGATAAAAATTTTCATCACATTTTTTCTGCCAGTTTTTTACTATAAATTATAACTGTTTTCTTATGGCCGAAGCCACAAAGGTTGGAATCTAGGATAACAAATTATCTTCAGCAGGGCTCGAACTCGCGTCATTCAAGTTGCTACACTAAAACTCGCTTAACACTTGCACCAGTTGACCACCTTTTTGAGTTTGAGAATAATTGTACAGATAGTTATTCTTTGCACCTTATCAGGGCAAGTGATAATCCCTTTGCACCTTATCAGGGCAAGCGATAATCCCTTTGCACCTTATCAGGGCAAGTGATAATCTCTCACGACACACTAGACAGTCAGGGTACTGATGTAAGTGAAGTGTTAATAATTTTTTATGCAAAGAAAAGCAAATTACGGAGTTGTCCACTGATGGTGACTTCAGTTTTAGCGATTGATCAATGGCTATTGTGGTTACATCAAAAGCCATTGATCCGTTATATGAGGGATGAGAGTTCATCTCTCGGTCAGTTGGTGTTGGAAATATTTAGTCAGCTATAAGCACTCCTGCGGTTCCTTTGAAAACTGTTAAACAAGCCTAATTGGGCCTGATGAACTACTGGCTGCACATTGTCAGCGATGGTCATAAGCTGATTCGTTATACGCTGTCAAAAGTATTAGGTTATTAACAAAGCCTACGAAACTCTTCTTTTGTGGTTTCTTGTCTTTAGTGAAGTGCAACAATTTTAAAGAGTAACCAACAGAAAATATTGGGTGTGTTGGAACTTGAGGGTGTGTTGGGACTTGAGAGGTGTTGGGACTTAAGGGTGTGTTGGGACTTGAGAGGTGTTAGGACTTGAGGGTGTGTTGGGACTTGAGGGTGTGTTAGGACTTGAGGGTGTGTTGGGACTTGAGAGGTGTTGGGACTTGAGGGTGTGTTGGGACTTGAGGTGTGTTGGGACTTGAGAGGTGTTGGGACTTGAGGGTATGTTGGGACTTGAGAGGTGTTGGGACTTGAGGGTATGTTGGGACTTGAAAGGTGTTGGGACTTGAGGGTGTGTTGGGACTTAAGGGTGTGTTGGGACTTGAGAGTGTGTTGGGACTTGAGGGTGTGTTGGGACTTGAGGGTGTGTTGGGACTTGAGGGTGTGTTGGGACTTGAGAGGTGTTGGGACTTGAGGATGTGTTGGGACTTGAGAGGTGTTGGAACTTGAGGGTGTGTTGGGACTTGAGGGTGTGTTGGGACTTGAGAGGTGTTGAGACTTGAGGGTGTGTTGGGACTTAAGAGGTGTTGGGACTCTAGGGTGTGTTGGGACTTATGGGTGTGTCGGTACTTGAGGGTGTGTCGGGACTTGAGGGTGTGTCGGGACTTGAGGGTGTGTCGGGACTTGAGGGTGTATTTAGGGCTCGATATTAAAAAGGTCTCACTTATCTTAGCCCAACACATTTTGCTTGTTGAAAACAAGAAATGACTACAAGTAGACGTTGACTGTGATATAGCTTCAACTTTACCAAAAACTAGAACTGCAATATTTGCTTCAAAGCTGTGCAATCACATATTGCCCGATACAAACATATCATGTGTGAGCTATGAGTAGTAAGGTCCAGTAATCTATTTGTGCCGAGTTGACGCGATTAACCGATAACATGTCGTATTGTATTCTAAATGCTTAGATGCTTTTAACTTAACAGTGATATCAATATGCATATTTTAGTTTGTAATTTCAATTTTTGAATTTCTAATTTTTTGAATTTTTGCGCACTTTACAAGTGCATTACAGAACTGTTGTTATAATGCATGATAATTCTCGTTGGTCACATGAATAAGCTGTTGTTCGAGTCTGAAAATTTGCTGTTTAACCGGTTTGAGTTTTTTACTATTATTATTGTGATGTAATGATAACCATTCGCGTCACCATTATAACTAAATTTCTAACACTGATTGAGTTTAGCACAAAATGTTACATGACTGACTGTGCTCATTTTCTTAATTTCTGTCTTTTTTGTCGATTTACGTGTGAGCTGTGAAGCTCACACGTAATCGACACACGCCACACGCGAGCTCACACGTCACGCTCACACGTCACACGCGAGCTTGAAGCTGTTGGAAGTTTAGGCTTTAATCGTCAAAAAAATTTTTGCATAAAAAATTTATTTTTAATCAACATATACAACATCTATCATTCTAACTTTTTAAAGAAGGTGTTAGTGTATTTATGAGTACCGCGTTCATTTCTCTGTAATTTATAATGAATCGTCTGCAGTGCCTACTAGAGCTCTATACTGATAGCAATAGTCTTGTTGCCCGTGTGAATTTAAGCATTTTTCTTGTGGCCAACAACTCTAGCATAATGCTAGCTGAAGCGTTCAGCATAAATCCATGAAAGATTGTTAGGTGTAATAAGTATGTGCACAATTTATTCTACAGTATAAGTATTCCATAGTATAGCCAGTTGGATAGTGTAGTGTATTAGATATATGCTTGTCTGCAGAGTTGCAGGTTCCAAGTTCAAATCAAGTGCGCAGGAGTTTTTCATTTCTAAAGCTTTGTTACTATCACTGGACACTGGATCAGACAAATCAACAAAAGACAAACAAACTGAGATTTACATATTATATATAGATTATAATTTAAGATTTTATTTTAGATCTTAAATAAGAGCTAAATTTACTCAACTTCATTGGGTAAAGAAACTTTGCCATATAAAATAAATTTTCAATTCAAAAACTTTTTGTTATTACCCATGCAAGGCCATGCATTTAGTTAGTTTACGATAAAACATCACCTGTCAACTTCAATTTTTAACAAAGTTTAGTGTAAAGTGTGTGTTTGTCTCAGTAAGAGAAATAAAAATGTTTGTATATATGCTCATAAAAAAACTGATGCTGACTAAAAATACATGAATAAAATAAAAATGTAAACCATAACAATCATATTAATTGGTAAAAATGTGATTAGGATACAATATACTCTTAGATTTTATCGTGGACAGACGTTCTGAGGGTAGTTTTGTCAAAATTGAGTTTGGTGTGGTTTCTGATGAGAAAGATATATTAAGATGGCATTGAAGGTGTGCTACCCTTAACCTAAAATTACTGTAATCATTGACCTTAAAGGTTGACTTGCAACAAAATTCACATTACAGTTATTTGGTATCAAAAGATTCACCATGTCTTACTCTGTTCTGTTGTAGGCGCTAAATGTGTGGAAATGTGATTACAAGCTCTTAAAAGCTCAAAAACGAAAGGCCGCCGCAGATTGGAATCTATTTATTTCTCTTATGTAGTCATGAAATTTGGTTATTGTCTTGTCACATGATGTTCTCACGTGAATTGAAAGGCCAATAAAGAGCTCAATATAAAACTTATCGTAGCACTAGTTTATGACAAACACTTCGGGTTTTACCAACGACTCCGCACCAAAAATAGATGCTCGCTACTTGACAGTTTTATGTCGGTTTGGTCTAATCGGCAAGCCGTAATCTGATCATGTGACCCAATACTTCGCAAATAATTTCTGCAGCACTTTTCGATGATCACAAGTGTGCGACAGGCTCGTCATGATTATCAGACAATGATATGTACTCCTTCAAGCTAAGGCTAAAAAATTAAATGAATTTTTACAGTAAGTTATAAGATATCAGTGCTAAAAGTAACAGCATTACAATGACGATAAAATAGACGCATAAGAACAATAGACATGGTTTTATTGAATGCGTGAAGTATATTTGTGAAAATATTTTGACGAATGAGGTTACATGAAAGTGTAAACAGAAACCATCTCTCACAACTACATCACATTTGAGCCGTTTTGGAAAGGAAATCCAAACTATGGCGGTCTCGTGTGGCTGCGATTAACTGTTCGTTTTTGAACTTTTAAGAGCTCGTAATCACATTTCCACATATTTTTCACCTACAACACAACAGAGTAAGACATGGTGAATCTTTTCATATTAAATAACTGTAATGTAAATTTTGTTGCAAGTCAACCTTTAAGCTTATACTGGCTAGGCAGCAGTCATATAGGCAGCAGTCATATAGGCAGCAGTCATATAGGCAGCAGTCATATAGTTGTTGAACAGACGGTAACTCTGAAACACCAGTAAGTTTCATGGCTGATTTTACTACCCTTTGTAATAACTTCTTAGTCATTGGTGAGATGGGAGAAGACAACTACCAGATGGTAAGTCAGAACACTTTCGATAAAAGATTTAGAGCATGTTGTGACGAGACAAGGGTTGATACCCAGATGCCGCAGATACTCATAATATGTAGTTTTTTGCGCGCTTCAGATACTCACTTTTCAGAGTTGGCTTTAAGGTCTAGTTTCTGGTTGAGAACTTTGCCGGGATAGGTGAATTCTGACACCTGCTCAATAGTCGAGTTGTTTATGACTAGATTGTGAACGACGGGCTTATCACGAAAGTTACTGAAGATGAACTCTTTAGATTTTTTATAGTTTAGCGGAAGGTCATTGTCAGAGCACCAGTTACTGAGATTATCCGCTTCATTCTGAAGGTTTGATGGTTGCGTTGATATAAAGAACTCCAGGACCACCGTGTCGTCAGCATATTTGATGTATTAAATGTTATCAGGCTGACATGGCATGTCTGAGACGTAGAAAAAGAACATCAACGAACTGACGACTGACAAGACTAGCAGTTAGCCTGGCATAGCCCAGGATGTATTTCCTTTTCAATCAGACACCCTGCATGTGAGTGTTAAAGAGACTGGTACTAAGGAATCAGGCGTAGTTTTGGAACCAAATATTTTAGCGACCAGGTGGAAGGCACGAAGCATATGGGTGTCAAGTTTGGATGAAATCAGTCCAAATATTTGGGAATAAGTAGGGTCTATACAGATTAACAGACAGACACAATGACAAAGAGGATTTACTTCTATAGACTTTTGACCAAAATTGTACTGCAGTTTTTCTGAATTTGTACAAAAAGTGATTTCTCAATATATTCAAACCGCTTTGTATGGAGATCTGTAAATAATCTTATAAGAGCTCTTTGTATTTGCTTCAGCTCACTCCATATGATGAAAACATGAAATAATTCCGAACTGAAAACTGCAAATAGTTAAACATAGCATTAAAGCAGGTACATCAAGTAAGAAGCTACAGCAAGCTAAATGATATGTAAAAAACCAAATTAACAAAGTAATAACAAATAAAACAGAATTTATTGTTACCCATAAAGACAGTGGTCTAAAAGTGTAGATTTGGTTATGCATAGGCTCAAAGGTATAAGTTGTGATTGAGATGACATAACTTACTCCAACTTTGACTGAGTGAAGGGTACCAATGAAACGTGGGCCTGAGCTAATTTGTGGAGTTGTTTTCTCATCGGAGTATATGCACGAGTAAACTCGGCGGCGTAGTTTTGTTTTTCGGTACTTGAGGTGTATGTAAGAGTAGAAAGCTTTGATCACCGTGTGTGTGATACATAATATGCATTCAGTATAATATAAAAGTTTAAAGTCAGTTGAACTATTAGCTATTGAGATGCCACCGGAATACTGAGGGCACTTCTAGCTGCCTGAGAAATAAAAAATGGCTGCTGATAGTACATTAGTTTGTCATGACACACTGACTGACATTCTTAGTTGCTGAAGAGAAGAAGCTTCAAAGCTTCATCTCTTCAGCAACAAACTGTTAAATTGAAACTATTTGTATTTCTATTCATAACAGATAAACACTCTATGAGACTCGGTGTACCTCTGTGTACTGCTGTGTAACTCGGTGTACTGCAATCATTAGGTGTGTCTATTCATAACAGATAAACACTCTATCAGACTCAGTGTACTGTAACCATTAGGTGTTTCTAATCATAACAGGTAGACACTCTATCAGACTCAGTGTACTGTAATCATTAGGTGTTTCTATTCATAACAGATAGACACTCTATCAGACTCGGTGTACTGTAACCATTAGGTGTTTCTATTCATAACAGATAAACACTCTATCAGACTCGGTGTACTGTAATCATTAGGTGTTTCTATTCATAACATATAGACACTCATCAGACTCGGTGTACTGTAACCATTAAGTGTGTCTATTCATAACAGATAGACACTCTATCAGACTCAGTGTACTGTAACCATTAGGTGTTTCTATTCATAGCAGATAGACACTCTATCAGACTCGGTGTACTGTAACCATCAGGTGTTTCTATTCATAACAGATAGACACTCTATCAGACTCGGTGTACTGTAATCATTAGGTGTGTCTATTCATAACAGATAAACACTCCATCAGACTCGGTGTATTGCTGTGTAACTCGGCGTACTGCATCTGTGATGTGTCTATTCATAACAGATAAACGCTCTATGAGACTCGGTGTACTGCTCTGTAAATCGGTGTACTGCATCTGTGATTTGTCTATTCATAACAGATAAACACTCTATCAGACTGTGATGTGTCTCCAGGGATCTCTAAACTTTACGTAATGGATTTGATTTTTCATTGAGTTTCTCAAGCTGGGAGCTTCAACACGCTATTCAGTTTAAAAAGGAACTGCACTGTTCCTTAATGGAAACCTTTGGGGGGGGTCCTGCTTTTATGTATAGCGTATATAAAGTGTTAAAGTAGCTTCGCTAAAATATCTTTGATTATTATAAATGTTATACATTTACTTTTTAATATTTTCCGCTCTGCTCACTGTCAGTTACGAAACTCCCGAGTCTTGAGAAATCTTAAATGGTCTATGTTGGAAACTTTAAGGCTTAGAGGTAAATATTCGCTGACGATCTACGTATCACAGCAATGATAAGTAGATGTTTGGCTGTATTTGATTGATATTCCTCCTATTCATGTCATAATATTGAACGGAGGTGATTGCTCATCGCCATATCTGAACACGGACAATAACGCAGAGACTCAGACTATTGTTTTCTAATTAATTCCGTTGGATTGGTTTGGGCTATATGAGGTGCAGCTGAGCGGTGCCTCTGATGTAGCATGTTTAACAATAATTATATGTCTATGGATCCATTCGATATGGGAGTTTATTAGCAAATCGTTGAACACTGTAGCTTTATATATAGAAAGGCTGATTATACAGTGAATTGTACAAACAGAAACGATTGCACTTCGGGTCTACATGTCTCTGTCCAAATGTAACAACACTTGAACGAGACAAAAGACTTTGATTTAGCAAATCCAAAACTGAGCTCGGATGAAGCGAATATAGTCAATAGTTGGACAATCATCTGACTTCTAAACCAGAGCAACACTCGTGTCAACATCGAAGGTGATATGTTTGAGGCATGCCAGTATAGCTCCCTTTCTTTGTTCTGTTTGCTATGTGTGGAGTTTCTCTGTTCCTCTGTTGCTATACGCCTCAAAAGCAAACACTACTGCCTGGCTATATCAGCTGAGTGGTTTTCGCTGCCCTGGAGTTATCTGTTTTTCGCCATTGATGTCATCAAGACTACACAGAATCAACTAGCAGTTACCTGGAAGTGCTGCTAATTAGAAAAAACCTCACCTGATGAGGGCCACTATTAAATTTAAGCAAGTTGTGATTATGACAGAGATTCTTTCCATAAAGGTTATGCATTGCGGGTTAGTACAACTAGTAGCCTATAGAACTACTATTTCTATTTATTTAGCTTCCTTATTTCTTATTGTTCATCTTTTAAGGACGCAGCTTCGGGTCAGTGGGTAGTGCGCTGGTGTATAATCAGCAGGTTAGTGGTTCGAATAACAGAAGGACCATTGGTGGTGTTAGGAGGAGCATCCAACCACAATCGCTCCTGTGCTGGAACTTCATGAGAATATGATCATAATACACTCCGCACTAGGATGTACCAGTGGTGGCAGTGGCCCCACTGACCCTTAAATCGGAAAACCAAAAGAAGAAGATTTTCATTTTTGCTACTGCAAATCTAGTATTTCATATATTTCATAGTGATGACAAATTACGATTGGTCTCTTCGCAACTAGAGACACTATACTCTGCCATACATAATGTTTTTCAAATGATATTTGTAGATGCGAAGTTGTTTGTTAGGAAAAACCTCTAGTTCTCTGCTCTATCCAAAAGGTACTAGAGTCACTGAATAGTTTTTTTAAATGGGTTTAGACTACATCTTGTTAACACTTACTGCATGGGATAAACTTAGTAAGAATTTTGGTGGTTGTACCATAGCATATCAGTGGGTGGTTGTACCATAGCATATCAGTTGGTGGTTGTACCGTAGCATATCAGTAGGTGGTTGTAACATAGCATATCAGTGGGTGGTTGTTTCGTAGCATATCAGTGGGTGGTTGTACCATAGCATATCAGTGGGTGGTTGTACCATAGCATATCAGTGGGTGGTTGTACTGTAGCATATCAGTGGGTGGTTGTACCGTAGCATATCAGTGGGTGGTTATACCATAGCATATCAGTGGGTGGTTGTTCCGTAGCATATCAGTGGGTGGTTGTACCCTAGCATATTAGTGGGTGGTTGTACCGTAGCATATCAGTGGGTGGTTGTACCATAGCATATTAGCGGGTGATTATATCATAGCATATTAGTGATTTTTTTTGTAAATTGAATACCTTTATTGGTAACATATTATAGACTAATACTTTGCATATTGTTAGTTAATTTCATCAATTCATAGGCTAGTTTTTGATTGGCTAAACTCTCTGAACTATCAGTCAAGCAATTTTATGGAAAAGTGTAGCTTTGTGCCCAGTTATATACTTAAGAACAAATTACAGAGTGTCTATTTCAATGTTTAATGTTGATGATACAATATGTTACTTAAGATATAACATATACAAGAAATTTTGGAAAACATTATGCAGCATATTGTTTCAGTCTATTCCCAAGTTTAGTTAGGTTTCAAAATTTTCAGTTTGCTAACCTTTTTCAAATTCTGCAGTCTTCTCTCTAGCTTTACATAAATTGATTTGTCCTTGTGTGTGGTCTATATTCCATGATGATTTTATCATTCTAAGTAGCCAAACACACAAGAGATTCTTTGTTGAGCATTCTTGTATCAATTCCGCCCGCATCAGTACACTCTTATCTTAACTGGCATCAATGTGTATGTATTAAAAGGCTTACCATGGCAAACTATTAGTGATATGGTAATTATCTAACTTACAAATACATATTATCCGTTAATATAATCTTATCACTGCGTTTGCATGCTTTGGAGATACCTTTCTTAGGAGTCGTTATTCCTTTGAGGATGCGCTCGTAGGTAAGTTTTAATAGTCAGAGAAGATTGCCTGTAACCAACTGTAGTAGTTTCTACTTGCATGTTATTTAACTTGAGAGATTTAGGTAGTCAGTTGTTGATGTTCAGCAAAGGTAAGGTATTATTTTATTCCACAAGCCTATATTGTATGGTGTATATTTATATACATGGACATATTATACACATAACTTCATTGGCAATAATTTCATTTCAAGTAGAAATGTTTTTCCAACTACAACAATAGTGAAACAAAAAGGGTAACAGTTAGCCATTAAAATCGAATAAATAGTTTGCCAACTAGTGTATAAAATATCTTTTTCTGCTAAGAGAACGGATATTAGGTAAATAAATTAGGTAAATTATTAGGATATTAGGTAAATTTTAAATTGTTAAAGCAACTGGCAATGATATTTTCAAAATATTCGTTAGATGTTGTATGTTGAGTTGAAATGAGTTGAGAACCTGTAAATGTCATGTAAAAGATGAAGACACAAACCATGAAAGGTCTAAAAACCTTTAATCGATATAAAATATATATTTATTATAAGTAAAGTAAGAAGGTGCTAAGATTTGAAAAAATCGTTTGTTGGAATAAGATATGCTGGAATATGATACAAATTTGCAATTAGTCGGAATGCTCATATTTCTGAACTATGAAGGCATCGATGACACTGGCGTGATTCAGTGCCATTAATAAGGTAAAGGATCACTTCTATAGTTGATTGTCAAATTGAAACCGAGGTGGATTCATGACCCGCGTAATGCGCTGTCTCTGGCTGTAATGCGCTGTCTCTGGCTGTCTCGCTGGCTTTGCTGACTTATTCTGCTTGTTAATGGATATAGCTTTACAACTTCTTCAATTCTCAAACAATTCAACTTACTAATGATCATTTGTTTAAATTTTTGACTTTAAACTGTGTTAAATTAAATTTTAATATAAAATATAATATAATATAATAGCCAACTGATATGAAATTATAGCCAACTGATATGAAATTATAGCCAACTGATATGAAATTATAGCCAACTGATATGAAATTATAGCATGTCATCTTGAATGCAAGTTGAACATCAGCCAAGTAGTCGAGCTTTTCAAAGTTATCATTTCAATCTGTTCTGCAGAGAATTAATTCCATCGAAAACTTTTCCATTAAAAGGTCAATTTTTTATGATTTGACGCATTTTTATACATCAAAGGATGTTGCAAAAGAACGATCTTTTAAGCATAGACCGCAACAAACAAGTCATCCATGAACAGAAATTGGTAAGGTTACTTCAAGCATGCCTTGCAGCAGTTTTTCGACAATTCCACCGGGAGGTTTTGTTTCCATTTGACGTCATTTTCAAACTAAGCGAACTTTCATGACAAAGCTTTGCTGCTGGCTGGCAGCGGTTGCTTTGTCCTTAGTAATATCAGTTATGCATGCGGTTGAGGAGTTATTGTGATCTCAGCACGAAACAGTGCATGCATCGCTGAGCGTATAAGCGGTGAATGCGTCAATTTATCAAGAACAATAAAAAACAAAAGAGCTAAATCACTTGATATCGCAGTCCGAGTGAATTAAGGTATTGTGTGGGTTAATCTACCAATATGGTTATTAATTCATTGCATTACAATGTTTCTAAATCGCGCATTAGCTAAGTCGTTTTACGCTGGTCGAGATCATACTTAGCACAGTTGCAAGTGATAGCGTTAGTGCTTATTGGTGAGAAGGCGCAGAGTGGTATTGCATGTAGAACTGAGAGAACACTGAGTGTCAATACATCACTGGCAGGTGACAAACTGTGACAGGTGATTCCTGTAGTGGAAAGCAACAGTGGGCAGTGGGTGGCTGCGATAGTGTTATTTTCTCTTTAAGGATTACGTCTAGTTGAATAGCGACTCTAGGATTATAACGAGGCTTTCATACTCACTACTATCGACGCTCAATGAACAATACCTTGAGAGTTGGCAGGATATCATGATAACGTTCTCTCTCTATCGCCGGCGATAGACGATCAATATTGGCTAAACAACACAACCTGAGTATTAATTTAGAAGGATTTTATTCAATTCAATAATTTGGTACAGTAAATGAGAAAGAAAGCTCACCTGGTGCATGCAGACAGCGTTGGCTAACTTTTGTACAAACCCACTACAACTACAGCGTTCCATAAGGTGAGTCATGCTCTGCCATCTTTTCTTATTCCAGTTTGAGTATTTTAGTACAAGGGGTGGAATTATGCTGTCAAGCAGCGATAGAATGAGTATTGAATGCTGAGCTTACTTGAAAGACAAACATGTACAAGTTGAAGACAAATATCGCTGTATATGGTGGTTTCTTGCCAGAACATTTTTGTTTCGAAAGGTTTTTATTGTGTTGATGTTTCTATGAATCACATTTTGAAAGAGTTTTAACTATTTTCAATAGCCGCTACATACAACTGTGTTGACTAGCTCTGGTCAAAGGGTCATAATAATCCTACCAAGAACTATTAAATCTGGTTCTGACTTCTTTATCTATTCTATCCTGAAGTGAGCAAAAGTGAGGTCATAAGGTCATTAAGGTCGTAAAAGGTCGAAAGAGCAAGGATGAAATTCACTACGATCACCCATGCCAAACCATTTGAAATATGATTTTATTATCCTCAATAAATCTTATTAATTTAGCAGCAAGTACGATTTCAGTCAGTGTTTATCACTATTGGAGGCCTAGCACTGACGACTGAAAATACAACAATAGACTAATTAATATAGTCAAAGCAGAAGCAAATATGACGATGCCGGGAATATAGCGTGAATTCTTACTAAAGGACACAAAGGAAAGCATTAGGAGTCACTGCACTTTGTTGACTATCATTAGCAAGTCGACTATCATTAGCAAGTCGACTATCATTAACAAGTCGACTATCATTAGCAAGTCGACTATCGTAAGCAAGTAGCTGTCATTAACAAGTCACTGAAAATGGAGGTGCTGAAGGTTTGTGTGTTGTGCCATCAGAAATGGAGGTGCTGAAGGTTTGTGTGTCGTGCTATCAGAATTACAGCAAAAGCAACACCTCATCTCCAAACGCAACTTCTTTGTTAATAAACTCTTATTTGAACAATCCCCCTAATCAAACTATAGACCTAGTAAGTGTTCAAGCACCTCTCAGCCTGCCAAGTATTAGTATGATGCAATAATTAATAATGCGGCTCTATTTAGCTGAAGAGGGTTGTGTATTTATGAGGCTAGTTGAAAAGCACCTGGATATTGCCTACTCTTGCTGTCTGACAAGATCTATAAACATTGAGTCAACCCCTTTTATCGTAATCAGTGACTTGTTAGTGATCATTTTTTAGCGTTTTATGTTCTGAAGAGTTTGACCCATTAGCACAAATTTATGTAACTTTCTCAAATGGCTTCATTCACACGTTTAAGTTTACACAACTTAAAGAAAGCTTTAAAACTATTCTTTTCATGTAGTCTCTGCTTTATTGAAAAGTTTGCTATGAATCAATAAGGTAAGCAAAAACACAAAAGCCTATCGCTCCAGCGACTTTGTCGAGATGTAGTTTTACGAGCAGCTAGCTGAGTTAAACGCTGCCATTAGCATTACAAGGAAAAAGGGTAGTTTTTGCTGCCTAGTTGGTGCCGCTGACCCCAGATACATTCCTTACATTCCACCATTAAATTATATAATTTTTGATGGCTATTAGAAAAGCAGCGTAAGGTGCAGATACTAGTAGGGCCTAAAGGTCCGGTTACACCGGGATGACTTGTTGGAGTCGTGTTCCCGACAAAAGGATTAGAGTTGGGATGACTTCTAGTCTGTATATGATTTGAAATATGTTTTTACAAAAACTTTACCCCAACTCAAACACTAACTCAAACTTCGAATAAACAAAATGGGTCACTCTTTAGCCAATGAAATATAACATCGATATTTATTTCACTTACGTGTATTTTTGGCATTATTAACGTTGCGAGATATAATTGGTTCATTCCATGTCGTACTCCATATATGAGGACCATCCAAAACGAACGAACGTAGTCGCTGCATTTCACTGATCTTGGGTCAGCGACTGGGACAAAGCCTTCGTTACAACTGCTTTTCCTTTTACACCAAACCGACTTTGTTGGTGTGGAAGCAACATTGATAAATCCTTCTTGTGTAAAGGCACTTGCAAGATGTCGTATAGAGAAGCTTTGCCATTACCCACCCCTTCACCCGGAAGCTGTGATTGGCGTAGAGTATAAAAGGTATCAAAGCACCATTGTGGTGGTACGCTGCTGAGAAGTAGTTTGTTTTGATTTTGATATCGGTAAACGATTGGGTCACAAGCAGCTAGAAGCTGACACACAGTTGACATATATCAAATCATATGTCAACTGTGTGGCAGTTGTCCTATATCAACTGTGTGGCAGTTGTCATATGCCAACTGTGTGGCAATTATCATATACTTGCAAAGTTCATCTATCTATAAAATAATGGCTTAATCTTTTTGTTTAGATTTGATTTATACCGCACGGTGACACGATTAACGATCTTAAATATGTTCTCCATTTTACAGCTAACTTTATTTCTATTGTTACTGTGAGAATTGCTGCTGTTTTTTGATAGCTAATAGTGTTCGTCAAATGATGCAATGCTGCTAAAAGAATGACCTTCCATTCAAGTTTTTCCTATTTCCTGCACTTGGGAATACATGATTAGAGCTAGAGCTTTATGATTCCCAAAAATTACAAGTCAATTTGATATTGCATATATACGATTCGCCAGATATCGCGGTACATTGCAAGATATCGTAATATTATTATGTAATGAAGCTTGTAAATTTTTGTTAATAGCTTTTTGTAGATTTTAACTTTAGAAGAAACCCTTTTGTGTTTGTGATAATTAGAAACAATCTATATATATATTTCTCAAAGTCCGTATGTCTGTATGTCTGTCTGTTGGAAATCCGGCTATAGCTATTATTAGAACAGCTGAGCTTGACAGCAATAAAGACTCAAATTTATGGAATTTCATGGAAATTCATGGAATTCTTACTACCGTACAGGATGAATTTATTCGCGGAGTTATATTTCGCGAAAATTGTCTTTTAATGCATATTGGCGGATGAATTTATTCGCGGCTAAAAACTGCCACTCTCTAAGAAAAGTTAACTCTATTACGTCTAGCAATAGAGTTAACCTTACGCATGCGCGGCTACGCGCATTGCGCGTTTTGTTTTCTATTTAGCTTACAACTACGGGTGGATCAGGCTAAGCTATAAATTCTTTGTTGCGTTCAGAGGTTTTCACGAATATTCATAGATTTGGAGGCCTTTGATGAACCAACAATTTGTGGTAAGTAATGAGTTTTTTCTCAAAACCATTTACTTAATTAGTTGAATTTTACTTTGGTTCTTCGGTATAACGCAATATCTATTTTTTCCATCCTTACCGCTTCATTATTTGTTTTAGTGTGAGAGAGATATTTTTCATCATACACGCGAGCACATTGACTGCAAGGGTGGTATACCCTAGGACACTTATATTTCGCTAGTATTTAGTTTCGTGAGTAGCACACAGAGTAAAATTTCGCTGCAACTTAATTTCGCAGCTCTGATGTGTGCGAAAATATAGTGGTGTGAAAATAAATGCAGTGGAAAAAACATTACATTCCTCAGGTCCAGTTCACTAATAAGAAAAAAATTCAATTTGGGAATAGTTCGTATTTGTAAACCACAGGTTGAAATGTGTGGGTGAGATCGACAATTCAATTTGATCACTTGCTGCCATTTGTTTCTTAGACTATCAATGACGTCTAGGTCCCTCCCGCCGTGACTTTCACACTCGAATCCCAAGAAGAGGAAAATAGATAGGTAACAACCAACTTCACAACCAAAACTTTATAACCCTTACGCTGCCATAAACGCATTTATGCGTTTTCTAGGGGCCACTGACATAAACGCATTTTCTGACTTTCTCAGCAATTGTCTGATAACCTGATTTTATTATTTGTTGACCACATAACCCACGGTCTTTAAGTGTTTTATGAAATTGACTGTGTTGTCCGAAGATTTCTCTATAAAATCAGCCTAAAACAACGAAGCAATTTTAAACTTTTGTTTGAGAATTTCTAATCTAAAAACGAACATTTTTCTGTGAGTTCATTAACTACCCCGCGCGAGTCATAAAACAGGTAATTAGTTGTTGATGACATAACAGCCAGTTTAGATTTTCGTGATTATACAGATAATTAAAGTAGAACTTGAAAAGTACTGTATACATATCATGAAGCAATATCGGCAATTTCGGTAAAATGGCTGGCACTAGGCCGGTAACGAATTTGTACATGATTGGCAGTGAAAGAGATAATGTGGTTGGACCTGATGAGGGTTGATATTGTTTTTGGATGGTAATAGAATTCATCACTGCAATAATTATTCTTCAATTTTACGACTTCACCTACCAGACTTTCATCCTCATCAGTTACAAATTCGGTGACTAAACTGATATTGCTTTGCCATGCTGCTCAGTTGGTGTATTAGCTATAATGAGTTTACCAGAAATTTCCCATTTATCCTAACCACAGACGAAAGTTGCCTGCATTTCTAATATGACGATTTTATTGTGGACATCAATGAACAAAGCTATTTAACTTTGCGTTTTCGCTCGTTCGTTATGATAGTTTAGTTTCGCTCATTAAATTTTCGCGAGAGGATTTCACCGCGAAAACGCGAAAGTTAGATGCCGCGAATACATAAGTGTCCTAGGGTATGTCATTCTTAAAAGATCACCAATTATTCAGGGAGGTCTGGAAATTGAGGTAGAAGTGACTGCAGCTACTTACGAAGAGAATATATCTGTTTAAAAAAGGAACAAAAACGCCTTTACGAGCACGAATCTTTGGCTAACCGGCAGAACTTTGCAATAGTAAGCCACGAGGAGAGTTCTGATGATAACTTCCTTACCAGCTATGTAGTAGCGAGAGAATCGCCTTTAACATCTACTCAAGACAGTGACAGCGATATAGAGCTGCTATTACCACAATAACTAATCAGAGAGCACTATTACACACTAGTATTCACTTATCAAGAGCATCAGTTTAATTTTATTGCTCTAGACAACCGCCATATAAACTAAACTGTTTATATTTACTCCATTCATCGTTTGTAAAATTGTATTTGTTTTTGAAACATTGTATTTGTACACTCAAGTTTGTAATAAATTATAATATATCTATACATGAAATAAAATATATAATTTAATCATGTTTGCTGCAGCGATATCAAGGACTTGTTGTCGATGAAGGGGTTGACTGGTTGCTTTTCTGCCTGGTTGCTTTGCTTCTAGGTTGACTGGTTGCTTCTCTGCTAATATTTCTGCCACGGTGAATATCACTACTTGTCTCTAGTTTTCGTAATCGGAGTAGGTTGTTTCATTCTCAATCTGCAGCAAACACAAAAAAGAAAAAAAATATTAATAAGTGTTAAGAAAGTACAAAAACAATACCTGAAGTATTTAATGAAAGCGATCGGTTTTTAAACAAAAGAATTAACTAATGCAGTTGATTATAGAAAAAACGTATCTGCACTGCAAAACAAATACATACCATAATGTCCAGATCATAATCGTCTTCAACTTCGGTAATAGAGATTGATGGAGTTGATTTCAATGTAAAAAGACTGGGAGAGATTTTTTGCGATGACGAAACCATGCCGAATAACTTGTGAAAACCTTGAATAATTTTGTAAAGTTTGATGCAATGGCAATAAAACTCGAAGCCCAGCGATGATTTTAAAGAAGTTTTGGAACTCGGCTACATTTAGTACTTCTGCCTAGTGGCTATTTTTGCGATGACGCCATTCTGCATATCTTGTGACAACCTTGAATAATTTTGTAAAGAAATGTGATGCATTTGCAATGGTGTTAGCTCAAAGCCCAGGCAATGATTTTAAGAATGTTTTGAAACTCAACTACGTTTAGTATTTATATTAAAAACCAACCTAGCGGCTAAATTTAATTTGATGCAGTAGTTATTCTCCCTTGTGATTAAAAATAGAACTAATTATTCACGGAATTTTATAATTCGCGGAGTTGTCTGTTCGCGAAATCGCGAATTTTTATGACCAACGAATATTTTCATCCTGTACGGTATCATTGGAAGCCTAACCTTATTAACTAGCTTAGTGGAGTTTCCATTGGCAATATGCCAGGCCACTAGCTTGAAAGGTACAATTGTTTGACAAAGTTTTAAAACCTTTACAGTTGTTTTTATTTCTCTCTTAATTTAGTTCAACTACATGGACACACTTCTCTCATGATATGTAGTTTGAAAGTTAGAATGGCAAATGCTGTTATATGTTAAATACAAATCAATTTTCTGTCCAAAGACTCTTCTATTACACGGGCAACGCCGGGTGGCACAGCTAGTTATTTTATAAATTACCGTGTTTGTAGAAAACCACAGAATGAGCTTATTATAAGACTAAAAGGCTAAGCCTACACAATTATATTGTTTATACGATTGGCGATATCTTTTGAAATGACGGTGATTTTCAAATCGTCTAGCTTAAAGATTGACTTGCAACAAAATTCACATTACAGTTATTTGGTATCAAAAAGTTTACCATGTCTTAATCCGCTGTGTTGTAGGTGCAAAATGTGTGAAAATGTGATTACAAGCTCTTAAAAGCTCAAAAATCAACAATTAATCACAGCCATTACGAAAACGCCGCAGGTTGTTTAATGTATCATTAAACAACCTGGCTATGGTTTTTAATGTGTCATTAAAAGACAGCCTAAAATCTTCATACATAATTTGATGTTTTTACGCTATGGTAACAGGACGCATGCCTCCTAACAAAAAATATGTATATTAAATACATTCAGCATATTAAAGCTGTTTTTTAGGACTAGTTACTGTGATGATCACATATTGTTGAAAGTAGAATGTAGGAGATAACTCCAAGTTTACCAATTCTATCCCATACCTCTTTAGCAATAGACAAGTTTTTGATAATTTGTCCTGTGTATACCTTGTCGAAATTCAGAACCATCAAAAGTTCAAACACGATTAGCCCACATATTTATTAGTGGTAGATATTAGTGGTAGATATTAGTGGTAGATATTAGTGGTAGATATTACGTGAAATACGCTATTTTTATAAAATTTTATTATTTTTTGAAACTGTTGACAACCTCAATATTTATTTTAAATTATATTTATAAAAATTTATTAAAATATATTAATTTTTTATTTTAAAGTGATAGAATGAAATTTCATTTTTAGCCAATCTACAGTTTGAAATATGTATATTTCTTAGTGGCATTGTTAATCATTAACAAAAGGATGATATTCGTTATGTGCCAAAATAAAAATTAGAAGACAGAAATTAGGAATTATTAGGTGAGTTGAACAGAAGTATTTTTAAAGTTGATAACCTAATAGTATTGTGGAAGAGTCATCATAGTGAATTGTAGGTTGTAGTAACAGAGTTCATAAACTGAAGTCACGGAAGAGAAAACGTTGTTTGTCATAATTATGTGTGAAAGGATAAGTATAAATATTCTCAGCATTGTTAATGCAGAATTTTGAAACCTTCAATGCAAATCCAAAAATGAGCAAGTGTGGGATAAGGCATTATGTTTAGAGATTTTGTGGGATGATTGGTGAATGTGTGGTGAGCTGGAATACGTGTTTGAGAGTATGCAAATCTGAGTATAAATTTTTGTAAGAGGAATATAATTGTCTGCTCTCGGTATGGTGAAACGGGGAGATATATATCATAGAAGTATCACCAAGCCTAAAGTTTGGAACAAAATGCATAAAGTTTTTGCTGTTGCCTATAATGTGATTATCTCACTTTTGAATCAAAAGACTTTCCATGGACAAAAACACACGATGAGCACTGCCGTTTATTATGAAATTATTTCACCGACAGTTGGAAAAACCTGTCATAGATAATAAAATATGCCTAAACAGTTTTTATTCTTCAATATATAAGCGGCAAATGCCAGCTCGTTCGGCTGCCATAACCTGGAGTCAATAATTTAGAAGTGAAATGACAACATGGCGAGCAAATCATTCACTCTCGCCCTGCTACCGTTTTTATCTATTGTCTTTCTGAGTATCAGCCTTTATTCATCAACAGATGTGTGTGCATATCCATCAGCCTGGGGCAGCCGAGCCTACACTTTCCTTCAACAATCAATGCGACTTTCACTCGTCAGCGCTACTGCAAACATGTCTTCCCACGTTAATAAGCCAGCACCGTGTCAAGCTGTTTACGCATTTTCAATTGCTTATAGCCACGGGTAGCATCTGTCATGAGAGCAAATACCTCATCAGATCTCAGAAATCATAGGCAAACAAATGAATGTAATATTTCTATATATTTGATGATGCTAGATCTAGCCGTAAAAATGGTTTTTGTTTTTCAAGAGGAAAGAATGGCAGCTACAACTATCGTGAGTTTTTATGAATTCCGTTCAATTATTATTTATTTTATTTATTTATTCTTTGTATTATCATCATAACTGGGTTTCAGGTAATAACTTTTATAACATGTATCATGAAACTATGAAGATAATAACAAATAACATAAAACATGTAATATAAAACATATTACAGAATACATAAAACTTATATAAGACATGTTTTATATAAATTACTCATTTATATATTTACATTTATAAATACATATAGTTTATAGTAAATCACTTAAATAACTATAACATACAGTCAGTATTACTAAAATGCTAACCAAAGAGAGCTGTACTCCAAAATTGAATTTTTGTCCTGATTGATTTTCTTATCTGGCAGGTACACCTAAAATAATTTGTATCCTCTCTTTGTTTTACTCAAAGTTCTTATAGAGGCATCCTTTCTCATAGAGCCATCCTCTCTTACAAAGACATCCTCTCTTATAAAGCCATCCTTTCTCATAGAGCCATCCTCTCTCATAGAGGCATCCTTTCTCATAGAGCCATCCTCTCCTATAGAGTCATCCTTTCTCATAGAGCCATCCTCTCCTATAGAGCCATCCTCTCCTATAGAGCCATCCTCTCTTATAGAGTCATCCTTTCTCATAGAGCCATCCTCTCTCATAGAGGCATCCTTTCTCATAGAGCCATCCTCTCTCATAGAGGCATCCTTTCTCATAGAGCCATCCTCTCCTATAGAGCCATCTTCTCTTACAAAGACATCCTCTCTTATAAAGCCATCCTCTTTTATAGAGCCATCTTCTCCTATAGAGTCATCCTCTCTTATAGTGTCATCCTCTCTTATAGAGCCATCCTCTCTTATAGAGTCATCCTTTGTTATACAGCCATCCTCTCTTCCTTCCATTTCTGTAAACTGGTCTTACCTGTAGTCCAACTTCAATTTTTGACTCTATACACTGTTTGTGGATAATAGAACGCAACTAACATTACAAAAGCCTGTTTTCTTAAAACTTTAGACTGTCTATTTATGGGCGGGTGAGACCTTGTCTCATATTTCTCTGAATTACACTTCATGTGATTCCTAGCCATTCATCTCTATGTAACCTTGAAAACTTACTGGTTTTTAGTTTTACTGTTACCTGCAAGATTACGTGCTTACCTGCAGCATAGCCGTAGCCTACTATCCATCATTACCTGTTAACTAATGTCACTACTTCCTACATTTACCTGTTAGTTAATGTCACTACCTCCTACACTGACATTCTTTTTCTTTAGCTTACCATTAGGTCTTTTCTAATAAGGAATTCAATCTGCTCTTCAATATTTTTTTTCCATTGTTAGATCAATCGTACCATTAGACAAGTTGATTTTACACGAATTGAACTTTGGAATTGGACCAAGCGTCTGGAACCAGTTGTTATAGACCTTGTACATTGTTCAGTGATGTATTAACATGAGAATATCTGTTGCCTCCATTTTTCTTCCATAATCAAACACCCTGTAGACCAGAGGTTCAACCTTTTTCATTCAGTCCCCCTCCTGATGCCTTTTCATAAATTTGATTACCCCCACAATTTTAACTCACATGACTAAAAACAACCAAAACAAATTATAATCCCATTTCATTGTACACATGTAAACATTTAAAAACATATTATTAATTTTTATACAGCACACATACAACACACAACAATACATGACCTTCAGCATGGCAGTGAATTGGTTATGACTAGCTTAACTTAATATCTAAGCAAAATCTGGATGGATGTGTTCACATATATTTGGGTTCTGACTAGAAGCTCATTACTAGCAACTAGTGTTATAGATAAAACCAAAATGTTAAATGATAAAACTCAAACTCACACGACATTGCAGAACATAAATTAAAAATTTATCAAACCAAACACCAAGCAGCAGGAGCCAGCACACTGGCAAGAGGAGCTACCATTGTTACAGCATATCAAAGCCTGTTATATAACTACAAGCTTTTCATTTTTTTTCTTTAAATTTTTGAAGAGAAGCGCAACTGAAATAAGCAGTAATTATTTCAGTCTAATAGATTATTCTTAAAGTAGCTCTTTGCTTAACATAGTCTGATACTTCAATGTACATGAAAAATCGTTTTAAAAATTCTGACGTCCACGATATTAATGCCGCTCTGCCGGTAGGAGAGTGCAAAATATATTTGAAATAAATGCCGCTACACTTGTGCAAGAGTTAATTATAGTCTGCACAACCTCTCTTTACAAATGGAAGTTTTGAAAAGAAAAATCTTTTCACCATCAATAGCAAATACGCCATTATCTGTAATTGATCGTCTCTCACGACATACTACTGTAATTGATCGTCTCTCACGACATACTACTGTAATTGATCGTCTCTCACGACATACTGCTGTAATTGTTCGTCTCTCACGACATACTATTGTAATTGATCGTCTCTCACGACATACTACTGTAATTGATCGTCTCTCATGACATACTGCTGTAATTGATCGTCTCTCACGACATACTACTGTAATTGATCGTCTCTCACGACATACTACTGTAATTGATCGTCTCTCACGACATACTACTGTAATTGATCGTCTCTCGTGACATACTACTGTAATTGTTACTCATCATTCGATTTGCGAAACCTCATCTGATTTTAAACTTTGCCAGGTTGTCTGATCATTTCATTAACACTAAAGGGAAATCGGATATTCATTACATTCATACACTAAACCTCCCGTTTTACTTAAACTATCAACACAGATTTGTTGACGAGGGATCGTGTGGTACCTCCGTTCTACGTCAATCACTGAGTTACCTCTATTGTTTCTAATTTGAATAGTAACAAAGCTTTCAATTCAAATATAAAATTTCATACAAAAACCTTTTGCTGCTATATTTAGATTGTATAATGAATACGATATGGAAAGCAAGCAACTACATAGACTGTTTATACCGTTTATACTAGAGCGGCAAATAAAGTTTTACTTGGCGTGTTAGCAGACAGAAGAAAAAATGGATCTCTGTCAGGAACCTGTATGGTAAAGTATTTACAACTGTGGAATTGGTTTTATAGAAATGTATATTTAACAGTTAAAAACTGTACAGCTTTGCTGTGCAGTTTTGCATACATTCGTGTATACTTTGCCACACTTGGATATTTGGGTAGAACCGACAGAGAACAGCAAACTTATTCAAGTTTAATTATGTTAACAAGGCGAATGTAAATAATTACTATAATAAGAGCCGTGTCGGTCGTCATTTCGTCTGCCTGTTCGAAATCATGTCAGAGATTGGAGAAAAAGTTTTCATTGTACGGAATTTCAGCCTTCGACTTTTGGTAGACCAACACTAGACATATATTTGTAGACTTTTGGTAGACCAACACTAGACATATATTTGTAGACTTTTGGTAGACAAACACTAGACATATATTTGTAGACTTTTGGTAGACCAACACTAGACATATATTTGTGAAGGTGTACAGATCTTCTGATCAAACAATTTGTATTCTAATGTCTCTACAGAGTATTAAAAGATAATTAATTGCGTTTCAATGATTTCCCAAAAACTTATTGGCCTATTACCCTATTGATAACATTGCGTAAACGTTTGTGAACATTTGTCAGTATCTATTCTTTTACATGTATTTGTCATTCTAACTCTAACTTAAAAAGAAATGACATTATTCAATTTGGACCTAGCAATCCCAACCAACAGAGAAAGAAAATTAAAATAAATATTAACATTACAGAAATTATTTTGTTCCAATTTGTTGACAGGCAAAATGAAGTTTGAGCTTTATCCCCCAAGCAACCACCAGCAAGCTATGAGTCCTCAAAACATACCTGTTGTTGAGTGTCATCGTATTGCCGCACCCGATGACACCAGTCAACAAGCACCTACTCAAAACTCTGGAGCCATAAATGTTACACCAGTGCCACAAACTCATTTGTTCTTAGCCAAGAACGACGAAGATGCTGACTTACAGTCAAGGTAAAGTTTAGCTCTTAGTTCTTACCTAAAGCTCTGTAGTGAACCAGCAGCCAATGGCGGCTTGCAGAAAGATTTGCTAAAAGTTAAAATCTTAAGGCTGTGTCACATTGTGTCACCGTATGTTGGAGTTGTCTTGAGGCGATTATTCATCAACTACTCGCACCGTAACCGATGACATCGTCAAGGCAATGCAGATACGTCAGCAAAGTTTGCAGCTGTCAAACTTCCCAAAGATCCACCTGTCAAACTTGTCAAAGACCCATGACAGCCTGCGCAATGTGCACCATTTTGGCGATCGTGATTGGCTATTGTTGTCGTTTGATTTATTTTTTCTTCCACGATAGTTGCTGCGAGATTAGTGCTTCAACGTCTGCGTCTCTAAATTGTATAATGAGAACACTATACCACATCCTATTCACTGATGTAAACACGGGCGGACGGGTTTGTGATAGTGTTAACATCGTTATTGCAGACGATGGCCGAAGAATTGCGGGATTAACACAGCTGTATTGTGTGAACTAGCCTGGTAATAGTCTAAAATCCAACAAACTTATTTGGACTGAGTTTTTGCTGACTCCTAGTATGTAAATAGAAACAAACATCCATAGAGAAAGAAAGTGGAGGTTTAGAACACTTCTGTCGCCAAATAAGTGTGTCAAACAATTTTACGTCTATAGATAATTGTTTCTTGCATGTTATTTAATATATATTTGTTGCGACTAAATGGTTGAGCGCAAGCTCTAGGTGTCACAAATGCAGGCGTAGTTATTAAATAAACTATGAATACAGGAAACCACAGGATAGCGAGTTAATCCAATATTTTCTTTGTAATGTTTTTATGCTCTAATTTAAACTTCTACCAGCTTTTCTACTTTTGCTTACAAAAGTAACAGTTCAAAAAATTTCAACCATCTTTTGCTAAAAATGACTATTAATGTCGATTGAGCTAACTTATAGTTTGTAGAGGTGATTGTAAGTTGAGATTTGACTATAGATCTTCACCTCGCAAACTATATTCATGTTTTATCTAAAAGCTCTCGCCAAACCCACTTTTTTGCCAAATTATTACGGTGAGTTAAATTTAATTTCTACTTGACGAGTTTCATTGTAACCATCTGCCTGGAGTCTACAAAAGATCCTTAACATTATTACATGGTCCAATTATAGAAGGCATGTCTGAATGGCTGAGTTTCTGAGCGTGCTTTGTGAGAAGGCAGCATAAGGTAGTATTCCTAGAACTAATTTGTGAACTTATATCTGGCTAGATAGAGTTCAGATGGGCAAACAAATCCTTATGGTATGGAGTGCCATTTGTAAAATTTTGTGATATCCACACTATAAAAACATTTTTAGTATATCAGTTTACATGTTTAATATGTGAAGATTCATGTTTAGTATTCTAACTTACATATTTAGTATGCCAACTTACATGTTTAGTATGTGAATATTCGTGTTTAGTGTGTCAGTTCACATGTTTTATATGGCAAGGTTCATGTTTAGTATGCTAATTTACATGTTTAGTATGCGAAGATTGGTGTTTAGTGTGTCAAAATTCATGTTTGGTATGCTAACTTTAATGTTTTGTATTGCGAAACGCGCATGTTCGCTATTCCGCTGCGATCCTGTTTGATATGTCAATACGCATGTTTGTTATTCAACTTTTATTTTATTTGCGATCTCCTTTTTATTACATTTCGAAGAAATGTTCCTAAGTCAATCGCGCCCTTTTTTACATGTAGCCTGTGGCCCATCGACAAATAGTTGGCAAACTTGGAGAATTCCTCAATAACTATCTAACTTTTAATAACATCTAATAACTAACTTCCTCAATATATTATAAAAAAGGTCGTTGAAGAAATCTACGTCGTTGTTACTACAAAACAGAACAGTAACCTACAATACTCACTTGCTGTGATAAAAAAATCACACATAGAAAGTTGAGTCTTAATAGAATCTTGACTCTTACCTTTTTTCAAAGTCAAGCAACTTTTGAATTTGAAAGAATTTTCTATTAAACGAGTGTGGCAAAGCTAGCTTCGGATGTACGCAAGTTAGGAAATTTCGCTATAGTTTCTTCGCTCCCTAGGGTTATTGATCGAAATTTTCCACGTTTGCCAACTATTTATTGATGGGCCGCGGGCTACGTGTAAAACAGGGCGCGATTGACTTAGGAACATTTCTTCGAAATGTAATAAAAAGGAGATCGCAAGTAAAATAAAAGTTGAATAACAAACATGCGTATTGACATATCAAACAGGATCGCAGCGGAATAGCGAACATGCGCGTTTCGCAATACAAAACATTAAAGTTAGCATACCAAACATGAATTTTGACATACTAAACACCAATCTTCACATACTAAACATGAAAATTAGCATACTAAACATGAATCTTGCCATATAAAACATGTGAACTGACATACTAAATACGAATTTTCGCATACTAAACATGTAAGTTGGCATACTAAATATGTAAGTTAGCATACTAAACATGATTCTTCACATATTAAACATGTGAACTTATATACTAAAAAAGTTTTTATATTGTGGATATCACAAAATTTGACAAATGGCACTCCATATTATGTAGTCACTTCATGTGAGAAAAAGGCTCTACTTATTAGAATCTGCCTTTTAATTTATGCAGCAGTTTTGTTGAGAGCCGCTATAGCCCAGTGGTCTAGAATGCCTGACACAGCAGGTTGGGGTTCAAATCCTGATGTTGGTGACAGGAATGATACCCAACCTTAAATTGCTCCCTGCAACTGGGCATGTCTACACATGTAAAGGTTTCCTTGCCACTTGACTCAGACACGTCCAGTCAAGATCACAGAAACATTGTTTGTGTAACACTGGCTCTCAAAAACATGTCTGCTTACAGTGAGCTAAGCAGACATACTCAATGTTCAAGTGATTATATGGTAGCTATGTTAATACCTCGAGCTAGTTTTATATGCAATCATGATTGAGAGGCTGGAATTATAGTAGTCAAAATGGATAGTGAAGCTGCTACAATAGAAAGCAACATAGACATATCAATATGCTGCTCCTGACAATAATAAGAATAACTCTATTTCGTTAACAGAGCTTGTGTGAAAGTTGTTTATTGCTGAACCATATATTTCTTTGTCTAAAGACAGTTTTACGCTCATTTTTGATGAATTAACTACATAAAAAAAACTTAAAAACTCCTGTTTTTATTTTGTCATGGCTTTAGCGACTTGCTCAAAATTTGGAGGGGATTTTTAAGGAATTCGCATATAAGTTCATGATTACATAGCCCCACCACATTCTAAAATAATCATAGTTGGCAAAAGTTTCATCACTTAAATTGAAACTTTTAAAATGACGACAAATGCTTTAAAATTTTTGAGCAATTTAGATGTAGATGTAGGAGATGGATAGGAATAACCCACTCATTGATTCACGATAATAAAACATTCTATTAAATGTAATACATTAGGTAGATAAAACTTGTATTACACACTCTAATGGTTTGCACTTTGGTAAGATTTTTATAATTCTATGGATTGTCATTGCTTGTAACGTTAGTACCTAAGGCTACCCAGTGATAACGTTTGAGATCGCTTGATTTTGATGTAATGTAATAATAGACAAGATGCTATGAGTAAAATAATTTACCTTGGGTGCGGTTCAGAGAGGTTAAAACATTTGTAATATAGAAGTATGGTTCATCTCACAGATCTTGGTTCTAGATTTATAAGCTAAAGATAATTTAACCAGAAGCTTGATTCTATGATTTAAAAAAAAAATTATGAACTGCCTAATAAGATTATAATATCTTTGTAACAGTCATTTGTTTTCGTAACATTTACGTTATATATTTCATGAAAACAAAAGCAACTGTTACAATGCCTGGATTCCTGTTGATTTCTGTTACTTGTTAAACCTAAAACCAAAGTGTTTTATTATATGATAAACTGTTCAAGTTGATAACTTCAACTATGGCTGGATAAGAGCAGTGGATCTTAGCAACTTCTGTAAAAAATGAAACCATGTATGTGTATGTCACAGCATTTGGTTTTTATATGACCAACAATTTGCTATATGGTCACATCCCTTATCTAATCAACATAACTGCAATGAAAAAGATGAGGAGTTGTGCTATCAATGCAAGTTTTCAGCTAGTTCTTTCATCGGCGCAAGTATGTAATACTTTAAAATATTTAGACAAACACATATAAAAATATCAATACTTTTGAAAAAGATAAATAATAATATATGTTATATTTATTTTCAACATTAGAATAGTTTTATACACTGAGTTTAGGTTTTTCATTAGCTGGGTGAACTTTCGGAGTTATTTTTACGGAGAGAGGAAAACCCTCAACTTCTTGAAGACTGTTTGCCTCAGCTGCTGCTTTACTGGCGGCGTGTCGCGGTGAAATTGAAAAACCTTTGCTCAGCATCCGTCCTTTTGAACTGTCTCGTTCTACCTTTGGCAGTTTTTTAAAAGTCAAACTCGCCTCCGCTTCCCAGTTAGCATGACTGGCAGCAGATTCTTTGAGTGATGCTGACACTGGAGATGGTTTGTTCTTGTGAATTGGCTTCCTCGCTGAAGCTCTTTGCGCTCGATATTCTACTTTTCCTGTTTTGAGTATGATGAGCTCAGGATTAGAAGATTTTTCAGTTATCGGGTGGTAGGAGAACTTCTCAGATGTCATTGGTCTCCTTGTATATACCGCACTTGGTTGAATTTCAGCATCCCTGAGAACCTACATAAGAATCAAGCTCACAATAGCAAGATTACAACAAACAAAATTTAATGCTAAAAGTTGTTATTTTCTGCCTATTGTTAAAGAAAAGTCTATAGGGTTTAGAGTAACTGACTCAGGAGCAACAGGCTAGGGACTCGGGAGCCACAGGCTAGGGTTGGAGTTTTAGAAGTGCTACTCATGTTTGTGAGAAGGGCATCCTACCGTGTATTACCCTTTTGTTAATCCAACAATCCGGGTTAATTTGCTTTGGCTAGACAAAAAACCATTTGCCTAACATTACAAAAAACAATTTTCTAACAAATAAAGGACTAGGAATAACAGTCAACAGTAGTATCAGCTTGTTTTCCTGCAGTGAAACTAATAAAATAAAAATTAACTGAGCCAACGGTTACAAGATTATCTGTATGCAAAACACTCTCGATCATGTAACAGTTAAAACAAATTTAATCTGTTTGTTTGAGCTAGACAGTCTAGGCTTTAATTATTCAATATCCGGTGTAGTCTCGTTTGCTTTTACCCTCTTGCTGTTTCTAGTTGGTTGACTTTATAGGCAAAAGTTTTACAATGATGCAGGCACGATGCCAACATATTTGGCATCCAAAGTTTTGAAATGTTACCAACAACCGTAATCTTGACACTACAATGATTCTTTTGTCAAAATACAAGAATAAAAACTAATGACTGCCAACAGCCCTAGTTGATATGCAATTACATGCAGAGCGGGTATAGCCCTAGTTGATATGCAATTACATGCAGAGCAGGTATAGCCACTGACGCGCTGACCTGATGACATATGCTGAAGATGACAACATGCATAACAACATTAGTATTTGTACAGCCTGTAATGAATGCTGTTACACAGGAACAGGTTATAGAGTGTTAGTATAACTTGTTGCTTTAGAGCACAAACTTAACCACCTGCAGAGCTAGTCTGAACATGTGAGCAAGGAATGGACAAGGTTATAACGCACCTGGTTAATGCTTTGTGCGAGTTTGATGTGGAAGTGTGGAAGGATTATGGGAAGCTGGTTACATCTGTTCTTCTTTGTAACCACATGTAGCTGGCTCAACTAGGGAAAAATACTCTTGTATCACAAAAAACTCACTGCAAGTTTTTGGTTAGCATGCTGAATTCTGGTTTACCAATTTCGCTTATTCTAGGAACTGTTTGTTAGACGACATGCAACTATATTAGAGTATTCCGAGTCCGCTAGAGCTTCTTTAGAGCTGTTCTGTATTAAAACTGCTATGAACTTTGAGATGTCTGGGTAGTGGGTCATGTAAACACCTCATCTAGAAAGTACAATGCAAGTACTTACGTCCTTTACATTGCCATCGTGGAGCAGATTGTATATCTTAGCTATTTGATGGTTGGGTTTCCATTTATCTTTACCGAAGGTTTGTACGGGTTGTCCCACTCCTTCAACGGAGAGTTGGCTGTCTTCTAAATCAGGAAGCTCTGTACTAAGATGTAGCTTGCTGGGTCTGTTCCTACCATCTCCATAGGTATTTCTGTAGAAAAAAACAGATATAAATTATTTTTATTATAAATGGTGCGTGTATAATTATTTAGATGCATTTTCAATTAAAGTAAATCAATTAGCTAATGAGTTTGGAAATACCGATGTTCAACAATTTGGGTAATGCTACATTTTCATCCAGCTAGTTCAAGTGAAATGGAATGTCGTACTACTTTTCACTGGTGTTGATTGTGATATCCATCATCATTAACCGTTTTCTTCCAGTTGCAATTTTGTGCTAAGTATAATGAACAAAAAATCTAGCACCAAAATAAACTAAAAACTAGATTTTCAGCAACTGCGCTAAAAGGCTATAATCTACATGAACACAGGCCAGAGACTGAACTGAAGCGAGTAGTTGTTTTCTCCTAGTTGTAGACACTGATGGACACTAAAATGTGTTAGACAAATTTTGTATACTTAATACAATTCATTTAGTGTACTTATTACCACGTGCGTTTATCAACGAGTGGACAGCTCTTATTCCTTTCCTACATTTAGATTTGAATTGCTCAAAAATCTAATAAGTTGCTTTCATTTAAAAAAATTGAATTCAAGTGATGTAACCTCTGCTAGCTATGCTGTTCTTAGAATCTGACAGGGTTAAATGCCACTTGTATACTGAAATACTTAAAGATTTAGGCAATTGAATAGGTATATAAAATTTTTTTTTTCTTTATTTGCTTCTAGTAGTCAAGTAAAAGATTGCCCTGAATGAGCACAAAACCGTTATTTAGATGAAAGAAATATACATTTATATATATATCAGTAATAAAATTGAACACGTTGTTCATCAGTCTAAAAATTACAGCTCGTGTTTTAAACTCAAATGTATTTAAGCAAAATATTTCAGCATCAATGCAGCCATTGAATGAAACCAAAATGTTAAAATTTAGAACACTAGCACTTGGGAACTGCAAAAGCTGCCTTGCGGCATAATCGTCTTCAGTCAGTTGTATCCGGTGGGTATAGTCTAGAGGAAGATGTGACTGACACCTCTTCGCCCACCGGAGCTCTTAAATAATGCTCATTGAATGACTTGAGACGTACTGATTTACAAACGAATAAAGGGCAAGCTGCTCTCTACTGCTCCACCCATGTTGCATTCACAATTATGCGCCACAATTGTCTTTTATGAAGTCTATTGTCTAGGATGTCTGCCAATATCAAACAAACTGACACTATGCTAACTATAAATATAGACACTATGCTAACTATAGATATATTCAGCTTTCTATTTTTTTATGAGATCTCCATTATTTTGGTAGAGCGAAGTATTCAAAAGTTTCTTGCTCTCAGAGGCAAATTCACACTGAATCAAGCACCTGCGTTGCGGAGAGAATTATAACATAAAAACATTTCTGCTAGCATTGAAGCAAATAGTCATTCATAATAGAAGTACTTGAACTTCAAGTAGCCAGGTTTAACCGTTAATAAATGGTCAGTGTTTATAAATTAGAGATCACTGAATTTTAGGATGCTGATAGGTCAATGATTAATGCTTCAAAACAAAACTCACCCGTACAGCCTGTCTTGCAACTCACCTGTACGCAGCAGAACTCACATGTACGACCTGTCAGTAACAGAACTCACCTGTATGGCCTGTCAGTAGCAAAGTTCTCTTGTTCAAGGTTCTCAGTTCTGACCCAGTTGTAAGACATAGTTGAGTTAAAATTCTGAGCCTCAGCATTGTGTTTCCTACAGGCCGAATGTCTCTAAAAGTCAATAATAGTAATATTACCAATAATAATAATAATAATAATAGTAGTAACAGTAAGTACGAGAAAGAGTTGGCCTACTGAGGATAAACATTGAAATTAAATTATAAATTACTAGCAGTCTGACAGGCTCGAGTGCTGTGAGAGAACATCAGGTGTGATAGTAAATATGTGCACAACAATTCTAAACTCTTAGGATACTGAACGATTGATGCAGTTGGTAGTGCGATGGGCGGTAAAGCTGAACGCCGTGGGTTCAAATCCCTTACAATTCAATCTTTTTTCTCAGCATCCAACCATGGCTTTGGACCGAAGGATGCCAAGTACTCTAATGGTGGTAGAGGTTTATAATGTTCAGAAATTTGTAAGGGATAAGATAATAGCTGGTAATAATAAGTTAGCCGACTTTATCTGTCTGTACTTCCTGTTTAAGCCATTTGCCTGAGCTCTAGCTTCTTCTTTGTTTCTCAATTCCCGCAATTCTACATTAGCTAGCAACTAGTAGTTAGTCACTGATGTCTACATTAGTTAGCAACTAGTAGTCACTGATGTCTACATTAGTTAGCATCTAGTAGTCACTGATGTCTACATTAGTTAGCAACTAGTAGTCACTGATGTCTACATTAGTTAGCAACTAGTAGTCACTGATGTCTACATTAGTTAGCATCTAGTAGTCACTGATGTCTACATTAGTTAGCATCTAGTAGTCACTGATGTCTACATTAGTTAGCAACTAGTAGTCACTGATGTCTACATTAGTTAGCATCTAGTAGTCACTGATGTCTACATTAGTTAGCAACTAGTAGTCACTGATGTCTACATTAGTTAGCATCTAGTAGTCACTGATGTCTACATTAGTTAGCAACTAGTAGTCACTGATGTCTACATTAGTTAGCAACTAGTAGTCACTGATGTCTACATTAGTTAACAACTAGTAGTCACTGATGTCTACATTAGTTAGCAACTAATAGCCACTGATGTCTACATTAGTTAACAGCTAGTAGCCACTGATGTCTTCATTAGTTAGCATCTAGTAGTCACTGATGTCTACATTAGTTAGCAACTAGTAGTCACTGATGTCTACATTAGTTAGCAACTAGTAGTCACTGATGTGTTTTTGTATTTTCATTATTAAAAAAAAAGCTAAATTTTTTGTCTGAGATTAAATTATTGTCAAGCTTTACTATAATAAGAGTCATGTCCGTCTCTCCAAAGCCAGGATCAGAAGCTGAGGTAAAAAGTTGCTGCAAACAAATTAGAAATCATGCTATTCAGCTTGGTTGACCAACACTTTAATTTCTGCACCAGGCAACTGCCTTACCTATCCAATGGGTGAATAATTGCACACATGGTTTTCATACATGATGATCTCTCTCTCACACACACGCACGCACGCACGCATGCACGCACGCACACACGCACACACACATTAGTGTGCCAAGATACCGGTGTTTAATAAAGGGATGGTGAGAAGTTCTGCTGTACATACATCAGTGGAGTATTGCTTTTGTATCAGATTAGCTGCAACTGTTTATAAAATCCACTTAAAGCACACAGAGTAGTGTTTACCGATCATGAGCTCTTGAAAAGCCTTGTAAGGAGTGGGATTATACCTACACGAAGAGACCTATGTCAAGCTAACTGTTGTGGTAAAGTGTGGTGTATACCTACACAGAGAGACCTATGTCAAGTTAACTGTTGTGGTAAAGTGTAGTGTATACCTACACAGAGAGACCTATGTCAAGCTAACTGTTGTGGTAAAGTGTGGTGTATGTCTACACCAAAAGGCCTATGTCAAGCTAACTGTTGTGGTAAAGTGTGGTGTATACCTACACAGAGAGACCTATGTCAAGCTAACTGTTGTAGTAAAGTGTGGTGTATACCTACACGAAGAGACCTATGTCAAGCTAATTGTTGTGGTAAAGTGCGGTGTATGTTGTTGCTTACAACTAACTCACCTCTGCTCTCCTATTCAAATTGTTGATGTTGCACCAGGCTAGATCAACACTTAGCACAAGTAAAAAATAAAAACTTAAAAAATATTGTTTTTGCATCTCTTTCTGCTAAGGGATGATCTACATATTTATGTTACACTAGTATCCTAACAGTCAGGTGTGCCGTGAGAGATGGTCAGGTGTGCCATGAGAGATCATCAGGTGTAATAAGTAGCCATTTAGTTATTCCCAACGGTAAACGATTGGCGCAGATGGCTGAGTGTGGGTCTACCATGCAAAAGCCACAGGTTCGAACTCTGTTGCACCAAATGTTTTTCTAGCTTCTAAGCATGACTGTGAACAGGTTGAGCTCTTGTTATAGTGAAAATTATAGAATTGCGAACCAAGTAAAGAGAAATGAAAAGAATGAGGTTTGAACTCGCAACTCTTGTGTCACAAGGCTCCAAATTGTCTTAAAATATAAAGCTATGAAATTAGGCTAAAATATTGCTTAACATGATCGGTTGATGCAGTCCACCCTTTTCACCAGCCCTCTCCTCTCACCGGAAACATGTATAAAAAGCTAACCTTTTCGGCGTGTGCTACTTTTTTAAACTCGATCTGAGAGGTCTCCTTAAGCATGTTACTCCATGACATTCCACTTCTGTGGACCACATCTCTGTAGGTCATGATTCCCCTCTCTTGCACTAGATAGCCTTGCGTCGGTGTGATCACGTACTCCGCGCTGATCGTAGGCAAGAAAGCTGTGTTGGCACTTAGACTTCTGTTAGCCGACTGAAAGAGAGTCATTCTCAAATGTTTGTCTCTCTTTTGTGAATGTTGAACGAAAAGCATAAAAGATTATTCGGAGAGTACACAGAGTGAATTGTGATGTTTGTTTGCTCACTTAACTTATTACGTACATATGAAAACATAATATGTAGGCAGGTAAAGTATAATCATTGGTTAGATATGATGACACGTATCTGCTAATGCAATTTGTCAATAATGTTTACTTTGAAGTAGGAACGATTTTTGTTTTATTTGAGAGTAACAAATTGATTTGATTCTCTTTGTCTTAATTCTTATGTAGTTGCTAACTGATATGTTCTAGTTGTTTGTACTAGGATTTAGTTGAATATATTTGAATATATTAATTGAATATACTAGAATTTATACTAGTTGTTTATACTATAAAAATGTAGATTAACGTACATTTTGCAAAACATAATCTCTATCATTTGTACTATTGCTAACGAACGAAGTCGTAATGCAAAGGCTTACTGGTGCAGTATTTTACCTTAGAAATAATCACTTCAACTTGTTTACATTTCATGGCATATAGTAAATATTATTATCATATCTGAATCTGTATCTACCCCCAACTTACACCTTTAATGCATTATGTCTCAAGAAAGAGCTGAGCATCTATGATTTAACTCTATCGCTGTAAGATAAATTCTTAGCTGTGTTATGCTTTTCCTTCAGTACCAAAGACCTCTAAAATGAACTAGGCGGGTATAATCATATCCCTGAGATTTATGCTCAAGAAGTATTGTTTGTGATGAATAGTTTTATGCAATCGGAGGTTAGTCTTGAAACAGTCTTCAAAATATTCACACAACATGATATATATATACTGTTTGTACCTACATACACTTCTGATATGCACATATATATATATATGTATGTATACTGTTTGTACTTACATACACTTCTGATATGCACATATGTATATATATACTGTTTGTACCTACATACACTTCTGATACGGACATATGTACACTGTTTGTACTTACGTAACGCTGTACCTAGCTTGTGTGTTCAGCTGCTGTCAAATTTAAGAATGCAGTTTATATTCTCATCGGGTTGGACTCTTAGAGTCCAACCCGATGAGAATATAAACTTGAATATAAATCAAGTTGGCCTCTTAGAGTCCAACCCGATGAGAATATAAACTTGAATATAAAACAAGGTGGACTCCTAGAGTCCAACCCGATGAGAATATAAACTTGAATATAAATCAAGGTGGACTCTTAGAGTCCAGTTTGATGAGAAGATTGTTCGAGCCCTTAAAACTGGCAGCAGCTGATGCCTATGCAGCTGAAAGTTAAGTACAATGCAGCCTATTCTTTAAACTATTTATAGACTTAGCTCAATACTTCATGCTGAGCACTCTTTATTAGTTTCACGTAAATAATTATCTTTCAGATAATCATTTACTTCGATAGTACATATATATTTATATATGTAAATGTTTAAATAAAGTGTCTCATTTTATCTGGAGCATTTTTAAATACAACTGAATCTAAATTCACAAGGAACTGTAGTTCTTATGTAATAGTTTTTGTAAATGTCAGCTAAAAGTATCAAATGAAATATTAATTAAAATAATCTGAGATATTTCTATGCGTCAACTTGGCATTCCGTTTATAAATCTCAAGCTCCTCATTTTACCATGACTCCTCATCAGTTTTCGCTCGTCTACATAAAGCTAATACTTCCATAGAGATTTGGTATCTTTATTAAGGTCATGCCAAAAAAATACTATTGCTGGTTTCTTACACTAACAGGTTTGCCTTACCAAAGTATAGTAGTTCCTCCAAAAACAACTATAGTTTTCTACTAAAATGCTCACCGCAAACTCAGATGATAGAACTGAAACAATCTTTGTCATCCTCTTACAGTCAAGCGAGACAAGTATCGTAGCGATAAGCCCGGTCTACATCTGCTCTCTCCCAGCAAACAGCTCGAATGATCGGCTCACCAACCATGCACTAGTTCAATTCATTAGATCAGCACAATCTGAGTAGAAGCCTAGATACGTATCACGCTACAGCCTTTAATACATTCAACTCAACGACCTGTATGTCACGAGTCAGCATTATGTCGGCTTTTTCAATTGTAAACTCAAAGGAGGTGAAGCGAGGTTATTGAAAGATAACGATCAAAATAAGAGGCCAAATAAAGAGCCGTTCTTATTGAGCATAGAGGTGGCCTTATGAGAGATTATACTGTGTTTACTAAAGCTAACCGCTTCGCATACAATTAAACTACTTGAATGGTCAGTTACAACGACAGCGTGTCTTACGTAGGAGGTTGCTTTCATACGATTGAAAATCATAATTATGGCAGTTTCCTTCAACATAGCTATTCAGTAACGTAAAATAGAGCTACCAGATGAATAACTATAGAGCTATTCAGTGCCTCACGACTCGAGACGTGTTTGTTTTTATTAATAAAATATTATTTCTGCTGTATTTGTCTGGTCACTTAGAGGGGTAAATATTATGAATCACAAAAGGAAACTAGAAAAAGCTCCTATAAACGAGTTTGCAGTAAAATAAGAAGTAGGTTTTTTGGCTAAGGATTTAATTTATGATAAAATACAAATCATATGTAATGTCTACAGCTGTCTTTTGATTGAGTAACAAAGCATACGTACCTGTCTGTACTTGTCCTCTCAGCTGTGCCAAAAGACTGACATGCCCTTTCAGGTGTTTAATCTTCATTCAATTATACTAAAACAAACACAGTTCAACTGTGTGTCACAAAAGCAATCTAATTTACTCTGTTTTCTATATTTTCAAATGAATCGTTTGTTTGAAATGTTATAATTTATTTTGAACTTAGTGATTACACCGTAGCATACTATAATAACAATGAAACGTCACAAGCATCAATTAACATAAACCTTTATGAAGTGAAGAAACTGACGGTTATCCTACAGAACCTCAGTAAGTACTCTATTGGGACCTTTACTGACCACCATAGCATAAGAATAACAGTATATTTTAAATCTTCAAATTTGTTCTACATCCCTGTAACGAGTTTTAAGGTAGCTTCTGTGTATTCCCTGTAACTACTGTATAATCCCTGTAACTACTGTATAATCTCTATATTTTCTGTAACTACTGTATGATCTTGGTAACTACTGCATAATTCTTGTTACGACTGTATAATTCCTATAGCCACTGAATATTTCCTGTAACTACTGTATAATCCCTGTAACTCGTGTATAATCCCTATAACTACTGTATTATCTCTATAATTTCTGTAACTACTGTATAATCCTGGTAACTACTGCATAATTATTTTTACTACTGTATAATTCCTATAGCCACTGTATATTTCTTGTAACTACTGCATAATCCTTGTAACTCGTGTATAATTTCTGTAATTACTGTATAATCTCCATAACTACTGTATAATTCTTGTTACTACTGTATAATTCCTATAGCCACTGAATATTTCCTGTAACTACTGTATAATCTCTGTAACTCGTGTATAATCCCTGTAACTACTGTATTATCTCTATAATTTCTGTAACTACTGTATAATCCTGGTAACTACTGCATAATTATTTTTACTACTGTATAATTTCTATAGCCACTGTATATTTCTTGTAACTACTGTGTAATCCCTGTAACTCGTGTATAATTTCTGTAATTACTGTATAATCTCCGTAACTACTGTATAATTTTTGTTACTACTGTATAATTCCTATAGCCACTGTATATTTCCTGTAACTACTGTATAATCCCTGTAACTTAAATATAATTCCTGTAACTACTGTATAATCTCTATATTCTCTGTAACTACTGTATAATCTTGGTAAATACTGCATAATTCTTGTTACTACTGTATAATTCCTATAGCAACTGTATATATCTTGTAACTACTGTATAATCCCTGTAAATGCTTTATCATCCTGATAACTGCTGTATAATCCCTGTAACCACTGTATAATCCCTGTAACTAATGTATGATTTCTGTAACTACTGTATAAGGCTGTAACTATCATATATTCCCTATAACTACTGTATATTCTCTGCAGCTACTGTGTCATCACTGTTTGTACTGTATACTTTTTGTAACTACTGCATATCTGTAGCTACTGTACAATCCCTGCCAATAAAAAATAGGGCATAGTATGTAAAGTATCTAGTAGCTGTGCACCTATTTGAATCCTGTCTGGACTGTAATTGGAACAGTTTATTACTTTTTCCTTATATTCACTGTCTAAGCAGCCTGGGGAGTGCCTGGGGAGTGCCTGGGGAGTGCCTGGGAAGTGCCCGGGGAGTGCCCAGGGAGTGCCTGGGGAGTTGCCGGAAGTGCCTGGGGAGTGCCTGGGACGTGCCTGGGGAATGCCTGGGGAGTGCCTGGGGAGTGCCTTGTGAAAACCATCAGATGGTGTTTCTTGTTTTTCGTTGCAAGCTTCAATTTGTTTCAATTTAGAGTCTGTCAATAGTTGAATGATCAACCTCTGTCATGAACAAGTCTGGTCAGTACGCGGTTACTTAGACAACTGCATCCATGACTATATAATAATTGTATCTATGGCTATATAATAATTGTATCCATGACTATATAATATTTGTATTCATCACTATATAATAATTGTATCCATGACTATATAATAATGGTATCCATGACTATATAATAATTGTATCATGACTATATAATAATTGTATCTATGACTATATACTAATTGTTTTCATGACTATATAATAATTGTATTTATGACTATATAATAATTGTTTTTATGATCACATAAACATCGAGATCGATGACTACATATATTATCTAATTTCAAAAAGTTTTAGAATCTACAATATCTTGCAACATTTACAATAATTTGGAAGTTGTCAGCCCTCATTACTGAGAAAGGACAACTGTGTTAAGTGGCTAGTATCAGCTACATAAAATATTCTGACTTGCCATCAAACTATGGTTAATTGTAATTGCTAGTTTTATAAATTCTAAATTTTTAAATTTTAAACATATTCTGAGCATGTTTTAAAGAGATGAAACTTTGAAATCATTCAACAACATAAATTTGGTACGCATAATGTAATGAAACTCATGGCATGCTACTCATGAAAGTCATGCAACTACAATATTGGTGTAAAATTTATGTTTAATAAAACGCTTATAACCTAACAGTATAATAAAAGCCTGTTAACTCAAAATGACATAGAAAGTAGTAAACAAACGCTTATGAAAACAGTCTAAATTGGAAAGCAAGGTGAACATTTCTGTAATTTAATAATAATAGTGATAATAATAGTCTTTTAGGCAGATCTTGTCCACCTCAGTTTAGTAGAGGAGGTCAGTGACAAAAACTAATGCTAGCTTTTATCTGCGGTAATGATATTAATAATAGTAATGATATTAATAATAGTAATGATATTAATAATAGTAGTCAACAAGAGAGTTCTAAGTGAGGTTTATGTAAGTCAGCTTACATCTGAATTGTGGAACGATTAGAACGTAAGTACTATGGCTGAAGCTATGTGGTCAATTATCTACATATAGTCTCAGTTTAACAAAACTACTCAATCCTTTTGCAAGAGTACCAAACGTATTGTTTCTATCTTGAGTCAAATTTATCTCAACGTGAATTATTTGTAGTTGTTTTCCCAGTAAACAAATAACGCGAAATGCAAAGTTAGTTTCACTCGCAATAAAAAGCTTACTCTCTTGTTATATAGGATGCTTTTCTTGCTTTATTAAATATTCAAATGAAATTTGTTATACACAAATGAAATAACATACACGAATCATAAAAAAGGCAACAGTTGGCCAACAAAATTAAACAAATGGTTTAACATATAGCGTGTAAAATACCTTTCTCTGCTAAGAGAATAGATATTAAATAGAAGATTGTCAAAGCAGTAATCAATGATATTTTCAAAATATTTTTTAGATGTTGAATACAATTTGTTTCTATTATTTGAGTCGAAATGAGTTGAAGATACGTTATTTTTGCGTAAAAAATGAAAACACAAACCATAAATTATTTTGATACCTTCAATTGATGTAAAATAAACATTTAACATAGGCAGAGTAAGAAGATACAACAATTAAGAAAAATATAATTTGATGGACTGAGATTTGATGGAATATGATGTAGATTAGCAAATAGTTAAAATGCTCTTTAGATAATCAGATATAACACATGCTATACACATTGGTGATGGTCTAGCGGTCTAGAGGTACGGCGGTCTAGAGGTCTGGAGGTCTAAAGATCTAGAGGTCTAGTGGTCTAAAGATCTAGAGGTCTAGCGGTCTAGAGGTCTAGCGGTCTAGAAGGCTTGACCTGCAAATAACAGGTTGGGACTTAATTCCAAAAAAACCACTGGTAAGGATAACAAAGACATTGAATCATAAATTGCTCTTGGTCACTGGGCATGCCTCCAACTATCAAGGTTCCCTTGCCAATGGACTCGGAACATCCAGCCAAGATCACAGAGCCATTGTTTGTACAATAATGCTCTTAAATACACAGCCTCTGCTAGCAGTAAGCTAAGCAGACATCATAGTCAATCTTCGAAGGATTGCTAGTTGATATCGGCTCTAGTTGATATCGGCACTAGTTGATATCGGCTCTAGTTGATATCGGCTCTAGTTGATATCGGCACTAGTTGGTATCAGCTCTAGTTGATATCGGCTCTAGTTGACATCGGCTCTAGTTGATATCGGCACTAGTTGATATCGGCACTAGTTGGTATCGTCTCTACTTGGTATCATCTCTAGTTGATATCGGCTCTAGTTGATATCGGCTCTAGTTGGTATCGACTCTAGTGGATATCGGCTCTAGTTGATATCGGTTTTAGTTATATCAGATTTAGTTGATATCGGCTTTAGTTGATATCGGCTCTAGTTGATATCAGCTCTAGTTGATATCGGCTCTAGTTGATATCGGCTCTAGTTGGTATCGACTCTAATTGATATCAGCTCTAGTTGATATCGGCACTAGTTGGTATCGTCTCTACTTGGTATCGTCTTTAGATGATATCGGCTCTAGTTGATATCGGCTCTAGTTGATATCGGCTCTAGTTGATATCGGCACTAGTTGATATTGGCACTAGTTGGTATCGTCTCTACTTGGTATCGTCTCTAGTTGATATCGGCTCTAGTTGATATTGGCTCTAGTTGGTATCGACTCTAATTGATATCGGCTCTAGTTGATATCGGCTCTAGTTGATATCGGCTCTAGTTGATATCGGCTCTAGTTGGTATCGACTCTAGTTGGTATCGACTCTAGTTGATATCGGCTCTAGTTGATATCGGCACTAGTTGGTATCGTCTCTACTTGGTATCGTCTTTAGTTGATATCGGCTCTAGTTGATATCGGCTCTAGTTGGTATCGGCTCTAGTTGGTATCGACTCTAGTTGATATCGGCTCTAGTTGATATCGGCTCTAGTTGATATCGGCTCTAGTTGGTATCGGCTCTAGTTGGTATCGACTCTAGTTGATATCGGCTCTAGTCGATATCGGCTCTAGTTGATATCGGCACTAGTTGGTATCGTCTCTACTTGGTATCGTCTTTAGTTGATATCGGCTCTAGTTGATATCGGCTCTAGTTGATATCGGCTCTAGTTGATATCGGCTCTAGTTGATATCGGCTCTAGTTGATATCGGCTCTAGTTGATATCGGCTCTAGTTGGTATCGACTCTAGTTGATATCGGCTCTAGTTGATATCGGCTCTAGTTGATATCGGCTCTAGTTGATATCGACTCTAGTTGATATCGACTCTAGTTGATATCGACTCTAGTTCAGGCTATTGAGTTGAAGTTGCAGTGTTGTGTGTCTTTATTCTGTCGATCTCTTTGCAATTATAAACGTCATAACCGCACTTTCGTTTGATTTGAGCATTTTAACCATGATCAAGTTTTGTCGATCTTTTCTTGAAACATACTGGCAGTTAGATCACCTCAAACATAAAAACAATCACAATTAATAAAAAAATATGAATACTGTTCTGATAAATCTACTAAAGCTATGTATAAGTTTATCGTTAAAACAGCAGAAACTGAGAAATAAGGCAAGAAGTGAAGGGCAGGTGTTGCTGCCATGCAAGTCACCAACCACCAGAGCTGTACTGTGCTTTTCCAGCATCATTATCATCACTTTGCAGCCACCATTCATCTCTAGAAGCACTCAAGCACTTAAGAACTTCATGATCTAATCTTCTTTGTAACAGAGAGTCTGGTCTACTGGTTATCTATTGATTAGAATATCTCGTTTATATTACCTGACCAAACTATCAATATTCAATAAACTAACAGACTTAGACCTTGCCGGTGCTGCAGTAATGCACAGCGCTGCCGCTTTGGTAAGTCTTGAGCTCAAACTCTAGCATCTGTTGAGATGTTGCGTCATCTTGTGGCTAAGAATTAAGTGAAGACTTTAATCTTTTCTTTTACAGTTTTATAAGCTTTAATTATAAGCTTTCTTTTTTTACAGTTTCATTCAACTTTTGTCTATCGACCAGGTTTGAGGATCATATAATGTTGATTCCTGTTCCATTTTTTGAGATGATTGATTCCTGTTTCATTATATGAGATGATTCTGCAATTTTAGCAATTAAATGATTATTAGAGTATAAATTACTATTTAAAAAACTGTTATTTAAATGAAAAGCTTAAAGATGAACTTAAACAAAATTTTAGTATCAAACGAAAGTGCTATTAGGACGTCTGCTGCAAACAGATTGACTGAACAGAGACGTGTAACGCTGCTTTTTAAATCCAATTAACTATAGACTATAGAAATTAGTGACGTCTTTTAGCATTTTCTTCTGAACGAAAGTCCTTATTAAATTTTGTCGATTTTGATCTTGAAACATCCTGGCAGTTACATCCCCTCAAACAAAAATCAATTGCAAATGATAGACGAATATTAACACATTCTACTAAAATCTACTAAAATTTTGTACAATTTATCTGTAAGTCAATATTATTTTTAAAATTATGAGACGTTTAATGGAATGCAACAAAACAATCAGCTTTTTATTTCATGGCATTAGACTGACATGCATAAAACTAAAATTACCTAATTTTGTTGTAATTATGTTTTTTAATATAGCTTTCGGTAAAGAACTTCTAATAGAAATTAGTATTTTTTCTAATATCTGAGTTATCAACTTCACTACCCAAGTTAGCAAAAAAGCAAAATATTTGATCTCTTGTTTCTCACCAAACACGAAAATAAAAAATTTTAAGCACATGGATTTCAGGTTTATTTACTGGGCTATCAGTGGTCATGGCTGTTGGTAGAACATAATCAATCATGCATTACTACATCTGGCCTTCCTAAGCTAGTTTTTCTGGAGCTTTTCTTCACCTAAGAAATGTTGTCATTGTAGGAGGACACAATTCCTCAATCAATAATGAGAATAGCAGTCTGTTGGAACAATTACACTAAATAATAGAAATAAGTAACGCAATCCCATTAGGTAGAGTAAATGATAAACATAAATACTGCTTTCCCCACGCGGTAATGAAAAGGCTCCAACGATATACAAGTGATTGCTTCTTTGAAAAACCTCAATATTAGTGTTTCTAATCTCCATGCTGAATGGGGGTCTTTAACTCATTCTCTGTTTACATCCTTTCAAAGTCAGCAGTCATTATGCATAGTACCTTCTTAAGAAAGGTAGTTAGCTGATTTAACATTGGGCTGCCATTTTGCGGCAGCGTGAAGAATAATTAGTTCACTTGCCACTCGTAAGCTTCGTCTGCAGCGTTCTCTCTTTCTCTATCGCTCGCTATCATGAGCTTCAACGCCGATCTAATGTGTTTCTAAATCTGCTACCTTTTCCTCCTTTTTTTCCTGCCAGTCTTCACTTTTGAAGTTATTTGCTAAAGTTCAAATCCATTGGCTACCAATTTTTTGTAGATTTGCACAACAACTTTTATCACCTGTTAAACAGTCTAGATTCTTTTCAGTACATCTCGCAAACTTTTCTTCTAACTCATTTGTATTTGACTTCAACGACAATCTTATCAGCTGATGGTGTGAAAGAATACTAATGGTGAGAAGAACCATAAATTCAAGGTGAGTAGAGGTGAGAGCCCACAGATGTAAAAGGCACTCAGCCTATTAGTGATTAAAGCTTACAGAGATTGTTGTATCTCTCTGAAGACTAAAGACTTATAGGCTCTTTATCACAATCTTGTAAGGAGTTGTGTTTACCGCAGCAGTAGGTCTTCATGACGTCGTTGCAGTTGAGTTATAGAGATAGTTTAACCAGCGGTGTCATGTTGTCAATGCTATACGCTAATGCTGAAGTTTACTGAAATTCATCTTTTGTTAGCCTTTGTTCCTGAAGAATTCTGACTTAAGACATACCTTAATTTTAACTTATAAGAGAAGGGTTGTTTTTATGATTTTGATCTGGGTAAAGCCGCTGGTCTGCTATGTCTTTAGATTTTTTAATAACAACAATTCTTTATTTTACTTGTACCAACAATTATCTTGTTACATTAAAAAAACTCATAGTTGACATTTATGGCTTGTAAGGGAATGTTGAGCCATCTTTGGTGTCGGCCGCCAAAAAGGCGTGAAACAGTCTTTTTCAACGTATCCGCTGGCTTGCTTGACTTTTGTCCAACAAAATGAAGTTTGTAAAATGAATATTTTAAAATTTCTAAAACTGAATATGCTATTAGATAATCCTAAAGTGATAATCCTAAAGTGATAATCCTAAAGTGATAATCCTAAAGTGATAATCTTAAAGTGATAATCCTAAAGTGAAAACAGTTAATAATGAGATTGATGATCTGTGGCTAAAAATTTGTTATCAGAAACAACTGTTTAGTTAAGCTGTGCACAGTTTAACAAGATGTGCGCAGTTTTACCAGATGAGCACCGTTTTACCAAATGTGCACCATTTTACCAGATGTGCACCGTTTTACCAGATGTGAACAGTTTAACCAGATGTACACCGTTTTACCAGATGTGAACAGTTTAACCAGAAGTGCACCGTTTTACCAAATGTGCACCATTTTACCAGATGTGCACCGTTTTACCAGATGTGAACAGTTTAACCAGATGTGCACCGTTTTACCAGATGTGAACAGTTTAACCAAAACATGATTAAGTTGAAACCTAAAGAAGTTGACTCAGCTTCAATCTGAGGAACCTGACTCTGGTATAACGGGCCAAAATTAAGGTAACTAAGGTACATGTGTAGGCTAAGTTTGATATGACATGAATTTTATTTACTCGCTCGAATCTTTTTTGAACTGTGATCTCGGCAGCAGTTAGTTTTACATTTGATGACTCAGTTTTGACTTAGGGGAGAACTTTAACAATAAGACTGATGTTTCAAGGCTGCATAAGATAAGACTAGAAGAGCAGAGGCTATAAATACTAAGATTTTAGGCTCCCAAGTTCAATGCTTCTGAAGATCATGTTAGACCATTTTGATGTGAAAGCATTTATTATTGTACCCTATTATATATTATAGGCTATTTATTATTATATGTTGTTATAGAAAGTCATTATCAATCATGTGAGATGGTTTTAGTGTGCAGACATTTATAATAACATGGTGCATCTGAAAGTGGGCTGGCATTGCTGAAATGCATGGTAATTGCCAGGCATTTCAATATTACTAATGTATGCCCTCAGCCACCCTGCAATTAGTTTCAATGCAAGCAAACACAACTCGATATAAATTTCTAATTTTAACTCATTTAGCCTGTGCTTGTACTATAAATGAAGAAAGTACGATAACGTGGTGACGGGTGATGGAACTAAGACCTATTTACAGACGGCTGCCACACACGCTGTTAGACAGCGCACTCATCCAAATCAGCTGCCAAATTCTTAATTTCCTTATGCATTGTGAGTGTTTAACCTTAGCTGAAGCGCTTAGCCTAATGAACCCGCTGAAGGCCTTGTAAGCACTGAAGGCGGTTTCTGACCCACCCACAATATTACGCCGAAGGTTATTTTCAAAGTAACTGTAGCAGCTAGCTGTAATTTTTGCACTCTAGTCTCAGGTTTTGTTTAAATGTTTTTGATAAGAATCAAGGGAACGAGACAAAAGGCCTATTGTGGTGACAGCCGCAGACAAATTGATGCAGACAGAGCTGCGATGGGTGGTATTGCACTGCATGTTGACATTACATAACAACTGCGCCACTGCTCAGCTATCAATAATTTTTGGAACCGTTTGAAGTTGCTTTAGTATGAAAATGAATTTGAGATATAAAAGTTTTACGGATCTATCTGATCTGCAAACATACGAATCATGGTAAGTTATACACAATCATGCAGCATATGGTTGTGTGGTAAGTTATACAAGATCAGCATATGGCTGTGTGGTAAGTAATACAAGATCAGCATATGGTTGTGTGGTAAGTTATACAAGGTCAACATATGGTTGTATGGTAAGTAATACAAGGTCAACATATGGTTGTGTAATAAGTTATACAATGTCAACATATGGTTATGTGGTAAGTTATACACGGTCAACATATGGTTGTGTAATAAATTATACATTGTCAACATATGGTTGTGTGGTAAGTTATACAATGTCAACATATGGTTGTGTGGTAAGTTTTACACGGTCAGCGTCTGGCTGTGTGGTAAGTTATACAAGGTCAGCGTATGGCTGTGATAGACAGGCATTGTTTGTTACAAAAGTTTATAAAAGGATGGATGCAACTTTTTTTAGTAAAATTCAACATGCCAACCCAAGATTTCAACTTGAAGACTTGTAAATGTTTTGCAAGTTAAGTAGAAGCTGTTTAAAGTGTGGGATGTTTCCAGATTTATGAGAATTTTTATAACTGCGCATCAACACAGTTATATAACATATAACAGTTTTATAACATATAACAGTTATATAACATATAACAGTTTTATAACATGCACAATAATAAATATTTAAAACATTTGTGACATCTCTATTTTACAAGCAGCGGTTTGTGAGCTATCCTTTAAAGATATCTCTTTAGCTTACTTCAAGCTGAGTCTGTGCAAGTGTTGAAGGGAGTTGTTCTATGAACAATAGCTCTGTGATTTTGTCTGAACATGTCTGAGTCCAGTGACAAGGAAACTTCAGTGACTGGAAACATGCCTAGTAGCAAAGAACAGTTTAAGGTTGTTTGTCATTTTTCTGACCACAAATGACCGTTTTGGGAATTGAATCCCAACCAGTTGTTTGCATGTCAGGCACTATAGACCTTAAAAACAGGTATTAATTTGTCTGAAGGATTTGTAACAGCACGGACTCCAAGGATAGAAGTTGATTGGGTATATTACTCAAATGCTCAAATGCTATTAGCTCAAATGCTGACTAAAACTCATTCTTTCGAGGTTAACCCGCGTAGACATCGGTTGATGCATAGGAGGTCAATAGAAAGTAATATTATGTCTATGATTTCTTGGTTTAACCACTTGGATGTTAGATATATAAAACAATTGTTCTGTAGTAAGATTTTCAAAAATGCTTTTCAAATATGAGTATGGGCTCATGGTGGGGTCTCATAGTGGGGGCTCATGGTAGGGGCTCTTGGTGGGGGCTCATAGTGGGGGCTCATGGTGGGGGCTCATGGTGGGGGCTCATGGTGGGGGCTCGTGTTGGGGGCTCGTGGTGGGGGCTCGTGGTGGGGCTCATGGTGGGGGCTCATGGTGGGGGCTCGTGGTGGGGGCTCGTGGTGGGGGGTCGTGGTGGGGGCTCGTGGTGGGGGCTCGTGGTGGGGGCTCGTGGTGGGGGCTCATGGTGGGGGCTCATGGTGGGGGCTCATGGTGGGGGCTCATGGTGGAGGTTCATGGTGGGGGCTCATGGTGGGGGCTCGTGGTGGGGGCTCATGGTGGGGGTTCATGGTGGGGGCTCTTGGTGGGAGCTCGTGGTGGGGGCTCATGGTGGGGGCTCGTGGTGGGGGCTCATGGTGGGGGCTCATGGTGGGGGCTCATGGTGGGGGCTCATGGAGGGGGCTCGTGGTGGGGGTTCATGGTGAGGGCTCATGATGTTTGAATAAGAAACAGGGCTGTTTTATAAATTCGTTAGAGAAGATTATATATGCCATTTTAACGCCGGAGATTCCAGTTCACTCTAAACTTAATATAGATTATTTGATGAGTAAGAATGCCTTATGACATTGTACAGTGTTACAGTGTACAGACAACGAGTTGAATTTTAGATATATAAAAGTAACATTATAAGAGAGATGAAAATGCGCTGTTTTAGGATAAATGCACAATTAGTGATTTACGCTTCAATTTTAACAATTGGGACAGCCAAGTTGTATTAGATAAGCTAACAACAAGTTAAAGTGTAGGGTGCTGGGTGTACTGAATGAGAAAATGGAAGGTTGATGGTGGAAGGTGGATGATGGATGATAGATGATGGATGATGGAAAGTGGAAGGTGGAAGGTGGAAAGTGGAAAGTGGAAAGTGGAAGATGAAAGGTGGATGGTGGAAGGTGGATGGTGGAAGGTGGAAAGCGGGAGATAAAAGGTGGAAGGTAGATGGTGGAAGGTAAAAGGTAAAAAGTGAAAGGTCAAAGGTGGAAGGTTAAAGGTGGAAGGTTAAAGGTGGAAGGTTAAAGGTGGAAGGTTAAAGGTGAAAGGTAGAAAGGCGTGGGCACGGCCTTCGACATATTCGTAGTACTTGTCCAGCTCGCTATTACCCGTCTTGCGAAGAACCAATCCATTTATATGAATATTGAATGGTCATGACTGGTTTTCACACCTGCTTCCTTTTCTGGTAGCATTTGGTTTACAATGTAATTTTTATGAGCTTCCATCAAGCATCGGTGATTTATATATACATATGTTTTAATTGCAGTGACGATTCTAGCAAAGGAATCGCCATGCCGATTGACAAGCTCAAAGTTCATGGTAATCAGTTGAGCCAGCAAAGGATGTCTCTGACCCCGCCGCAGTCTCCACACCCTCCTTCAACCTCTGCAACGGTACAGGAATTATCTGATATTTCTCAGCTGGCCTCTATCAATAGCAAGCAGCCAACCATGGTAAGGGGAGCGAACCCTTACAGTTTGAGCGTGCGTCCCATCCCAGTACAAGCATGATAGTTAACCCAAACGTAAAATAAGAACTACGATGAAGGTGGCCAGGCAACACAAACGTGATGATACAATCATCAGTTCAGAGAATGGTTTTGCCTGGTAACACTTACCAGCCTCCGGCAGCTGGTGTGCTTGGTTGTTGTTGCCACTGACTAGTTAGAAAGAATCCTAACAACTGAGTCTAACAAAGCCTTAGCCATTGCTCCACACAAATTGTCCTACCCAACCTCTCACCTTCTCTCTTTGTGACTTGGAAAAGTTTAACAAATCCATGGCCAAGAGCATCTGCTTCAAGAACTATCAAATTATTTACCTCGCAGGTTGGAGATAGATGCTTCGTTTACATAATTGAGTGACCGCCTGTTTTTTTCTATGCTTCAGTATCATTGAATCAAGCATGACCAGACCTCCAGAAGGCGTCTGTGCTATTTAGAACGCTATAATTTTTAGCATTAGCTATTATGATAGTAAGATTTAAGATACTGCCAAAGTATATAAAATAATAATTTTATGTAGACAATTTCTATTAACAATAATATTACAAAAACAGCTCCTAGGGAAATCTTGATTTAAAGATTCAGCAGCTACTGTCTTTAGGTGAAAAAGAAATTGTCCTCTGCCAAATTTTGATCTGTTTTTGTCTATATAAAATATGTATTTTGTTTATTTTGACAATAAACCAATTTTGATTCGAGTAAATACTATTTAAAAAGTTTTTTTCTTCACCAAATCACCCAAACAAATGATGCATTACCTAAAGAAGTCAATAAAAAGAAATACTACTATATACTTATAGAACTCAACACTTAGCCTTTGCTAAATCACCAAATGCTCGCCTACTGATATGCTGGATGGTAGAGCAGACAACCTCATTTTGTATATTATTTGTGTTGAAGCTTTTAATATCACGCTATCAGTGTGAAGTTATAAAACCTATGTGCTGTCTAGGTAGTATGATATACAGATTGCAACTTTATTTTTGAATGCATTATCAGATAAAGTCATTTCGCTTATTCACAAGTTCTTAACCCAAACCTTTTGGTGTTCATAGTGTCAGTAATAATCAAAGTTAAAAGGCACCAAAAGGCTTTAGTTATGAGTTGACTACGTAATAGCTTCATCTGGCAAAAGTTTGGAAATTTTAAACCATTCTTTGAAGACAGCTTCAGTAAACAAAATAAATAGAAATTCACTTACAAGTTTGACCGCCGGATTCATTTTCAAACAAGCGTGAGTCGAACGTTTGAGGGCATGCAACTTTGCCTAATTCTCAATCTTTCACCAAATCTATTAAGTATAAAACAATTAAAGCTTGCTTTGTGACTCGCACACAAAAGGCAACATAGTAATCGCCTTCAGAGCGAGCCGTTTTGTACATTTACAAAGGAGCCACAATAGTGGTCACGTACAGAGATCCATAATGCCTGTAGGCTTTGGATTATCAAATCATATAACCTGAAGGGCTCACAGTTGAACGGCTGTATTTAGCACGTGCTCAGAGACGTCTAGCCATCTAACAGGCTTTAAGCAACCCATTTCTGCCTGACAAACTTCGGTGCTTAGGTAGAGCCAGTTCTCCAGTCTTTCAGATTTTAGAATGTTAGCAAAGTTTCACCATTTTTCAAGATTCCAGTTGGTTGAATTCAGTTAAAAATATTATTTGCTATAAACAGTGGTTTGTGGTTTGTATTAGGTCAAGGCTGTTAGATGTATACAGCGTATGCAAGTATGTTCAGAAATAACACTTTTAGCTTTTGTTCCAGAATATTGAAGTCTTTTAATGTTTAGCAAATGGTCATACATGCCACCTATACATTGACTCATTAAGAACACACATCAGTTGATCTTGGTTTCAACCAGAACCTAACTTGAAACCTTTTGTACAACTCAACTATGCTTAACTATGAATTTTAGCTTTTTGCTAACATTTTCTGCTTTTGAAGAACCATGTTGTGATTTCTACAGATGTTTATCTTTGTTATGGAAAAACAATTTACTGCAAGGATTTGATATAGTCGACTAGAAAAATAGCGATGAAGTGTATATGCATTATATATTTAATTCTGTTATGTTACATTTTATAGTACTACAATATATATACAAATATGAATATTTTTTGCAGTTGCGGCGTCATGAATATATCAGGCGTAATATGGCGAGATCCAAACCGTCAAGTCCTGAGTTTGTCATAGAAGGAAAAAGAGTTTCACAAAAGTTTTCACTCAATCCAGAAAATCCTGATGGTTTTGATGAGAATAAACTAGACTTTGACCCTTTGACCTATCTCGAAGGTAGAGCAAATCCCTTGAAAGGACTTAAGACAGGTCTTCCTTCCAAAGGAAAGACGGATGCGACTTGGGTGGGAAAGGGTGCATCTACATCTGTTGTCCTGCCTGTCCTTCACATTGAAGGTGAGCATTGTCATGGTGTCATGGATAGAATTATAGGACTTAACCATAACCTAATTTTAGACACGAAAATCTCAACATCTGTAAAACAGAACTTTTTCAGAGTTTACGTCAACCATAGCAAAACTTTGGTTGGCTTTTTTTGTAGATGCGTTCATGATGAAATGCAAAAGTAGTAGTTATCTCCCCTTTATAAGTCTATATTACGCTAAGATGCAATAAATGATTAGGCAAAACCTACTATCTTTTCATCTCTAACAGCTTTTTTTTTTCATTAAAGTCAAGCAAAAAACCTTAGTCTAAATGTGAAAAAGAATTAATCATCATTAAATTATTTTTTTATGGGCAAATGATTTATTTGCCCATAATATTTATATTTATTTTTCACACATATGATCAACATCGGTTTTAGCATGCTACATCCACTATCATATGTTTCAGTTTATGAACTTTCTGTTACCACAGCTTTCGATTCCCTATCCTGACTCTCCTTCGCAATGCTATTAGAAAACTGTTTAACTCACTGAATAATTCCTGGTTCCTGATTTCTGTAATTTCATCCTTTTTTTCTTTTGGCGAGAAACAAAACATCATTTTGTTGATGATTATTATTGCCAATAAAAAAGTTCTTTATATCATAGTTTTTGTCTGATGAGAGTTTTATTGAACTAAATAATAATTATAATAGTAATAATAATAATAATACTAAAATCGCAACAGGTCCAGGATTTTCCCACCAAGTCAGATCAAAGAGCTCGAGTCTGCCAGCTGATGATCAACCAGCAGAAGTTGAAGACATGACAGGTGAACCAAACACCACGCAGGAGAGTATCTGGTCTGAACTCGACAATCTCGATCAAAAGTAAGTTTTGTGCCTTGGTTATTTATTAAAGATTGACTAAGACAGAGAAGATGCGAACAAATGTTGGAAAGTTTTATTAATTTCAAGTGATTGCTTATGCTGGCTTATTAGTTTGTTAAGAGTTATGGTCCCACGGTACAACATCATAGCCAATAGAAAAACTTAGCAAATACTTCTTCATAAATTACAAGATAGGCATTAAAACAGTTTTTTATAGAATTTAGAATGACTTTTTCTTCAATCTTTACAGAATATAAGATTAAACAGCTTTTTGTAAATACTTTATGAGACCTACGATCATATCAACAGATGCTATAAATTTTGAGCAAATATTTAACTTTAACTAAGTAATATATTTTGTTTGAAACTTTTAAAAGCATTAAAGTTTTGTAAGAGAAAGTGAAGAGTCAGATAGAAAGTAAAATAATATGATACTATATACTATATAATACAAATAATAAAAAACTTAAATCAAGTTTAAGTTTTATCTTGTCTAATTTAAAGCAAGTTATGCCACATCATTATTATCCTTATTATTATTTTTATCTCTGAGCCGAAAGCTTGCTGAGTCTACTTTTCCATTCAGGTTTTTTAAGTCGAAGTTAAAATGACAGCCTTTTATACTTTTGGATTTTCTATGAATACAACACAGAATTGTGCTAAAAGTATCCATCATTGATCAGGTCATTACAAATATCCAAACGCTTTCACTAGTCATATACTAAATACAGCTGGCAAGGTATTCACGATATTCACGGTACTCACGGTATCGGCACTTGACAGGGTATGCAATTACAAGAGTTCACTAAAGTACTCATATACACACATAATGTGGAAAAGTTGTAAATGCCCCAAAAATGTAAGCGAAATGCATCAGTTTCATTGATACATAGTGAAGTGTAATGATTTGACATGCCTACATAATGTGAAGGACATATTTTCATCTCTTTACATATTGTAACCAGTTGGTGTTGTTACTATTCGCAGGCAGAATAGACCTATTAAAAAGAACAACTTTTTTACCTCCATTGGCCCAAGACTTGGAGATGACCACTCAGAACTCTGCGTAGAAAATTCAAACAAGTCAAATCAGACAATCACTCTGCACCTTCAGACATCTCAAGAAAAACAAAGACCAATTACTAATGGGTTCACCGTAATTCCAAACACGACAGGCTCGAGCCAGCTCCCAAAGACCTCAAAATCTTCTCGTGATAAACTTTACAAATCTGCCAACCAGCTCGCATCAACTGTAGGTTCTCGACCTCTCTTTCACAGCGTCAGCTCGTACATAAACTTTAATAAACGTGCTGGTCTGTACCATTCAGAGAAGTATCTCGATTCTAGCCGAATAGATGGACATCTGAAACCGCTTGATAATCACTTACGAAGACCGTTCAGCAAAAAGTTAATAGCCAAATATTCTGACATGGAAATACAAAAAGAACTAAATGATTTTTTTAAGATCCGCTCAGTTAAATGAAAAACAAAAGAAGCAATGTGTTCACTCGGAGGTTCAGAAGTCAAGTGCAATGGAGAAAGCAAACATATGAGTCAAACAAACTTTAAGCTGTTAGAGTTTTGTCGAGGTCATCGAGTTGAGTGGCACTCAACGTGTGCTATAAACATTTTCGTTCTAGTTTCGTCATGCTGATTAATTTTTTTTTCATTGTGTGAATGAAAATTCTTACATAAACTGTAAGTAGGAATGCGTCTATGCTTTTTACATGTTTGGTAAAAGTTTGTGTAAAACTATTTGTATTTTATGTATTTGGTGTTTCTATTTTCTTATCTCGTTATAATTCACCTCTTCCAACTTACTCGCTTACTCGCTTGTGTGCATTATATTTAGTAAGCGCGCAACTAGTCAATAAGGACATTACATCCTGAAGACAAAAAATGATAACGTCACATGACATACCCTAGTGACCACAGAAATGCATTTTACGATTATGACGTTCAAGACAAGGTGTTTGCCATTATGTATTAAAAGATATACAAAAATACTTTTTCAATATTTCAACTGTTAATTTTTGAGTTATGTCTATATTCTTTGTTTTAACAAATTCCATTCCAAAAACAACTTGCTCAGATATAAATATATTTTTTGCAGTGAAGTACTATTATATTAATAAAACATTGCGATGTGCATTCAATACATTTTTATGAAATGATCTTTAACTATTTAATTGTTCAATTATTTTACTATAATATCTTTTGATATAATTTACAAAAGCGTAAAAAGGTGCATTTCAGCGATCTTGATCCCAACTTGATCCCAAAACTGGATACATAGCGAGTAATCAGACAATTTCTAAAGTTGAACCAGTGTTCTATATTCTAATAAGGGTGCCTGACACTAAGAATCAAATGGTCACAAGAAACATGTGGAGCTAGATATACTTTTTGAAGAGTTGTCTCCCACAGCATAAATATGGCAAATTTTCAAAAGTAAAATTGATGGTAGTAGGATTCTCTTCAAATAAAAATTCTTTAAAAAATAAAAACTCGATAAAACACAAATTTCGATCTCATCTGGCTAAACTGTGTAATCGGTTATATGTGGGAGACATCTTTTCAATGTTCCAGATTGTTAAACATTCCCACATATAAGTATAAATGTTAAATAAACTAAAGATACCTAGTTTATTGTATAAATTCTATATTAGTAATCTTTTTGAAAATTTGTAGTTGATGAGTAATAGCTGTAGTAGTAGCAGTAGGAATAGTAGTAGTAATAGTAGTAGTAGTAGTAGTAATAGTAGTAGTAGTAGTACTAGTACTACTAGTAGTAGTAGTAATAGTAGTAGTAGTAGTACTAGTAGTAGTTGTAGTAGTACTAGTGGTAGTAGTACTAGTAGTAGTAGTAATAGTAGTAGTACTAGTACTACTAGTAGTAGTAGTAATAGTAGTAGTAGTACTAGCAGTGGTAGTAGTAGTACTAGCAGTAGTAGTAGTAGTAATAGTAGTAGTAATAGTAGTATTAGCAGTAGTAGTACTACTACTAGTAGTAGTAGTAATAGTGGTAGTGATAGTAGTAGTAATAGTAGTAGTAGTAGGAGTGATTGTAGTATTAGTATTAGTAGTAGTAATAGTAGTTGTGTTGTACTGCATGCGCAATAGGTTCTCAATTTAGCGTTCGGAAAACATGGAAAGATATGAGAGACAGGTTGGTTAGCCAGATGATCACCAAACAGAAACTTTCGACATTAGAACTAGTAGTTGGTTACATTTTACAAAAGAGCTGTAACGAGCCATTTCATGGTCTGCTAAAGTCAGCCTCCTTCGTTTACAGTAAATAAATTATTTAAATTTCAACACTTAGTTATTATCTTCATCATCTTCTATATATAACCTTGGTGTTCTTTTGCCATTTGTGGGTCATTTGTTGGTCTGTCATCTGTATCCCCATTTATTGCAACAAAGTTTTTAGAAAGAAAAATACTTTTCACACTGAAATTGAATTAATTGAGTTAATTGATTCCATTTAGTCACCAAATTTCCCAGAAAGCTGGCTTCCAGTGGTAAGCAGAGCTTCTGAAAAATGTGCTTTATGAATTTTTCACAGCGGTGTATTTGTTTGCTATGTATTTGTGCACCTGCAGTAAACCTTGGTATATATGCAATGACAAACGACCAGCCAACCTATTGGCCGCAGGTGCGGCTGAGGGTGAAAAACTATTCTTGTTCAAGACAACTTGTAATCAGTGCCTATATGTACACTCCAGAACTGATCAGATGTTTTCATTGATATACATCAAAATAGGAATGCAAACATGTGCACGCTGACAGGAGTTACCCTAGTTTATTTTGTAGTTAAAATCAGCCAAGAGTATATTGCGAGTTAACGTAAAATCCCAGTGGGAACACAAATCTTCATATTACAACTTACTACTGCTTTCTAGAGCAATGACTACAGCTCAACTTGTATACTACAGGATTAAATGCAAAATAAGAAAACAAAGAAAATGTTTCATCTACTTGCAATTCAACTATTGTCCAGAATGAGAGCAGAAAGTTTAGAAACACAGCAATGCGCACAGCTAAAAGCTTATCTTCATATCCTAATTTATGGCAACTCTAAATTATTTGAGATTAAATATAGCTACCAAACACTAAACAAGAATTCTTTGGTGCGCTCAAACGCTCCAGCGATATCGCTGAGCACCCTTCGTATCAATGGAGGTCGCGGGAGCCACGGTTTCCAAGTCCCATTATTTTTAGCTGGGGCTGCGTTAGGGTCAATACCAGGAAAGTTGGGGGGTAACGCTGTCGAATTGTAGTAGGCCAACCTGCCAAGCAGTTCTAGCACAACCTACAATATGAGTTGATGCAGGTTTAGAATTTGCTTGAGTAGCTCAACTGATTTATCTCTAATAGTTAAATCGATCTGCCTCCTATATTTAAACTGATTTACTTCTTATAGTTAAACTAAGTTGCCTCTGATAGTTAAATTCCTTTTTACTTCGAGTACTTGGGGCATATTTGGAGTACTTGAGGCATACTTGGAGCACTTGAGGCATACTTGGAGTACTTGAGACATACTTAGAGTACTTGAGGCATACTTAGAGTACTTGAGGCACACTTGGAGTATTTGAAGCATACTTGGAGTACTTGAGGCATACTTGGAGTACTTGAGGCATACTTCACAAAAGATGTTAGTGTCAAAAGAGAAGCTGAAAATACACTTTTGAGTTTTGGTTGGTTCTTCAGTTTCTGGTTCTATAGTAACCTGGCCCTGACTTTAAATACCTCTCAAATAGTCTTAATCAGCTTGTTACATACTACCTTATTACCTTCCTACCTTCATATAGATATATTTACGGTCGTGTACTTCATTATATACACGTAGGTACATGTTGTTACTTGGTGATAATAATCTCCATAAATTTCAATGTTTGTCATTCATCTGTCTAGTTATACCGATAGAGCTTTAGCAACAAAAATTCACTCTCGTAGTGGATTTGAACATGAGACATTCAAATCACAAGTCTACAAACAAACAGAGTGGTTTCGTACTCGCCATACGAGGGCGTAACCTTTTTCGACTCTTTTCCCGCTGCACGATATTAACAAAGATTTCCCTCAAAATTAAATATTTGTCAATCGGTGTGTTGATTACGTGGAAATAATGAACATGCCGTATGCTATTTGCTGAAGTCCCTCTCACAATGCCTGAAAAAGATCTGATGCTCGCTCTCTATCACAGTGAAAAATATATATACGGCGATAAAAGTTTAGCCGAAATATATGAGCAATATTTTATGTGGTAAGCATTAGTCATATTTTACAATATGTTTTCTACAAATGACAAAGTTGAAGTTTAGTTTAGCACAATACTTACTGAAACTTGAAGTATATCTTTAGTAAGCTAAATAAATTCATTCAAGTTAAATTCAACATTTATGTTACACGCCTGTCTCAAAGGTAAGAACACCCTACGGAACATCTATAGTGAATCTATGAGCGTCATAGATTCACTGCGTCTAGTACATTGTCATGTTACATTTTATTGCAGATCATAACCACTAAATACACTAAATATACTGTATAGCAACTTTTTTATACACACACTTCTATGCACTAATTGTTAGTATTAATTCAACAAATTCATGCCTTTAATTTTGTTTTCTCAGTTTGTATTAATTGTATCATTACCAAATAAACTTTCATTGTAATCATAGAAGAACAGATTTTATTTAGTCATTACTTGCTAATTATTTCACATTTACATTTAAACACCTTTACAGTTGTTTTATTTTTTCTCTTATTTTATTTAAACTGCACAAAACCCTTTTTTAGGGTGTGAAGTTTGAAAGTTAAAATGGTAACTCTTGTTATATGTTAAATGAAAATAAATTTTTTATGAGACTCTTTTATTACTCGTTCAACGTTGGTTATTTATCTAATAAATAACCGACGTTGAAATTGTGAGGTAATATTGTTATGGTTGAAAACTTATTGGTTGGTTGTCTCTTCCCCCATTAAGCCAATTGAAAAGTTGAAGCAACCATACACAGAGATAAGTTATTGATGTTTACAATCCCTTTTTGAAGTCGCAAACAGTAGTAATAAAAGCACTATGTTAAGCTTATATACATTTTTGAACGATTAAAAGTTATTTATTTTGAAAAGCAATGTAATTAAGCGGGCAATAGACCAAAGTGAACAACCAGTATGTTAAGGACTAGCTGGATGGCCCACGTTGCACGGGTAATAAAAAAGTTGTTTTTATGCAGCAAATTTACTTTCAATCAACATACTCAACATCAAAATTTGCCATTCTAACTTTTAAATCAATGTGTTTGTTTATTTCTGTTTACTGTGTTTATTTCTGTGTAATTCATACCGTACCGGCTGCAGTGCATATTACAGATCTGTAATCATTATAATAGTTTGGTTGAATATATGAGTTCTTCACTCCTATAGGCACATTTTTCTTCACTTATTGGCATTTTTCTTCTGGTTTCAATTCGAAGCTATGAAGAAAAATAGCTTCACAGATCTTTCTTCTGGTATGGCTTTACACATAAAGCTAGCTGCAGTGTTTCATGTGAAGCCATGACAATTTGTATGCATTTCGAGTACGTGCCAAATTTATTCCATGGCATAGCAAGTTGGACAGTGTAGTGTATTGGATAAATAAATGTCCGCAGAACTGGAGGTTGCGAGTTCAAATCCAGATCGCAGTAGATCCTTCTTATGTAAAACTATTGCTATAGCTGAACAGACAAAAGCACACATGGATGGACTGATGGACAGATGAACGAACAAACATTTAGATTTATATTATAGATTAAATTTTTTTTGTTCAGCTAATAACTAGCAACTTAACTAAGCATCGAAATCTAACGATTGCCTGGCTGTTTCCTTGCTTAAACTTGGACATCAGATCAATGCGTCTACTGAGCAGTTGGTGTACACTATCTAGGTTTAGATGCTCTCTGTTGAGAAGACAACTTACCTCTGGGTATTTATCACTCAGGTCAATAATCTCTTCAGGGTCAGCAGTGATGTTGAAAAGCCAGACGTTCTTCTTACCACTTATTCTCTCTATGTTCTGAGTGGCGGCAGCATCCCATCTCATTGGCTCATACCTGTAGAGCGAATAGTTGACAAATTGTTGGTATGCGTTTGCTATCTACAGTTACTATAGCTACTATCAGCTACTATCTACAGACTATCCATAGTTACTATAGCTACTATCAGCTACTATCTACAGACTATCTACAGTTACTATAGCTACTATCAGCTACTATCTACAGACTATCTATAGTTACAATTATTGTTTTTTGTGAACTTGTTTTGCTCGAATGAAAATTTGAGCACAACATTTTATTTCTAGTTGATCCAAAATAAAAATTGTTCTAAACTTGAACTGTTAATACAGTAAACATCCCTACAATGTAACCAGTTTGTTTTGAGTATGTTTACGGTGTAGCGATTTCATGTTATACGAAGTGTAAAATACATTTTAATCGCCTAATCCATTGCCTCCATTCTGAGATCTTCCTAAGCTCACTCTTTTAGCCATTCAAAGAGGAAGAAAATAGACCTTAGCTTGTACAGTAACTGTGGTATGATTGGTTTGTATTGAAAACTTGCCTTTTTTTCTCGTCACTTTCACTTGGTTTAAAGGTTGACTTGCAACAAAATTCACATTACAGTTATTTGGTATCAAAAGATTCACCATGTCTTACTCCGCTATCTAGTAGGTGCAAAATATGTGGAAATGTGATTGCAAGCTTTTAAAAGTTAAAAAACGAACAGTTAATCGCCGCCATCCCGAAAACGTCGTAGATTGGAATCTCTTTTCGAAATGACTCAAATAGGACGTAGTTGAACACTATGGCTTCTGTTTACACTTTCATGCAACCTCACTAGTCCAAATATTTTTACAAATATACTTCACGCATTCAATAAAACTATGTCTATTGTCCTTACGCGTCTATTTCATCATCATTGTACTGCTGTCACTTTGAGCACTGATATCTAAAAACCTACCGTGAAAATTTGTTTAATTTTTTAACCTTAACTCGAAGGAGTGCATATCATTCTTTGATAAACATGACTAGCCTGTTGGTCACCTGTGATACTCGAAAAATGCTGCAGAAATTATTCCCGCCGTTTGGCAGGAAGTATTGGGTCACATGAACAAATTATGACTAGATGATTAGACCAAGCCGAAACAAAACTGTAAAGTAGTGATCATCTATATTTGATACGGGCTTTCCGGTAAAACCTGAAGTATTTGTCATAAACTAGGGCTACGAAAAGTTTTATATTGAGCCATTCATTGGCCTTTAATTTCACGTGATCAAAAACAATAACCGCAATGTTTGAGTATGTCGTTGAAATAAAGAGATTCCAATCTACGGCGTTTTCATGATGGCTGCTATTAACTGTTCGTTTTTGAGCTTTTAAGAGCTTGTAATCAAATTTCCTCGTATTTTTAACCTATAACACAGCAGAGTAAGACATGGTGAATCTTTTGATATCAAATAACTGTAATGTGAATTTTGTTGCAAGTCAACCTTTACGGTCCATGATTACAGTAATTTTAGGTTAAGGGTAGCACGCCTTCAGTGCCATCTTAATATATTTTTCCCATTTTTCTACATGGCGAGGTATATGATGCAAAAAATATTGTATATATCTAGAATAAAGTGGAAGACTCAGTTTTTTAAATGGCTGAAAATGTGTTTACTGTTTTGTGAGGGAACATCCCGTTCTTTAATATTGTCTAAAGCAAATGATGAAATGTTAAAAATGCACTGATGTTTTAAGACTTGCTAGAAATGTAACAATGACTGATGTAAACAACATTGCTGCCCTATTGACAGCCAAACGGTGTGTAGCATAAATAGCTGCGAGCAAATTTCCTTGCTTTAATTGTAAAAAGGCAAAATGATTCTTTTTGATGTCATAAATTTTGTTTATTGAAAGTTACAGCGATGCACTTTTCACATACTTTGCAAAAAATATGAAAGAAGACATAACAAGGCTGTGAGGTAGTAAGCTATCAGTATCTATTGTATCAGTTACAGATGCTACCTCAATAATAATTCTGCTTTGAGGTTCACTAGATAAACTCGCAGGCCCTAACTTCAAAGGTCCTTATGTAGTATTGTACTACACATGCTGTCAATTATCTCTATCACACTTGCTAATTCATGGCAAAAGAGTGTTTACAAATTTATTACTCATATCAAAACAATATTGTTTATCAAAAAACACTGACTTTTGTAAAATAATGAACACATCGAAACAATAAAAAATCATGATTTTTTCTAAAATTTACAATGATTCAAATAATTTAGTTTTTTCATACCTAGGCCGCCTCATTGCATAAAGTTTTGATCAACATAAAGCTAGTATGCATATTTCAAGATAACCAGTTCGTATATGTTCATGATGAAAAAACATAGCTTACAATATTGACTTGTTAGCCATTACGGCATTGGGACGACACTCCTTACAACATGTGTCCTTACAAACTCTTTACAACCTTGTTCAATCAAGGTATCAGCACTCATCAAAACTTTTCGTTTTACCTGTCATAAGTAGGGCTCAAGGTCGTTATACCTGTCATAAGTAGGGCTCAAGGTCGTTATACCTGTCATAAGTAGGGCTCAAGGTTCCATCAGAATTGTGGTACACATTTTCATAATTTTTGAATGAGGCGAGGAGCTCGCGGTTCCACTGTTGGCTCCAAATCCTCGTGAACGATTCAGTCCATTTGAAATGACGCTTTTTCAAGCTTGGTGGAGGAAACCTACAAAATTCACACTTTCTATTTATATACCTTATATTTAACCTTATATTTACATACCTTATATTTAACCTTGTATTTATATACCTTATATTTAACTTTCTAATTATTTACCTTATATTTAACTTTCTATTTATTTACCTTATGTTTAACCTTATATTTAACCTTATATTTATATACCTTATATTTAACCTTGTATTTATATACCTTATATTTAACCTTGTATTTATATACCTTATATTTAACTTTCTATTTATTTACCTTATATTTAACTTTCTATTTATTTACCTTATATTTAACTTTCTATTTATTTACCTTATATTTAACTTTCTATTTATTTACCTTATATTTAACTTTCTATTTATTTACCTTATATTTAACTTTCTATTTATATACCTTATATTTAACTTTCTATTTATTTACCTTATATTTAACTTTCTATTTATTTACCTTATATTTAACCTTTAACCTTTAACCTTTAACCTGCTTTAACAAAGTATAAATTATATTTTAATATTTTATTAGATGAGAGCTGCAGTCATGTACTAAAGTCGTACCAGCGGCTCATAAGACCAAACAGATCCGATGAACATCCACTCAGCACCTCTACTTGTGATCATTTCCAAATATGATATAATAATAATTATTATATAGGTTTAGAGCAAATGTTTAACCCTAGAAGTGCGAGAAAAGGTTGTCCTTCTTTAGGTTGATTTATTTGCTTTGAGGCAATTTTAAAATAAATTCTGTCAAAAATAGTTTTGCTCATCACAAAAATATTGGTTCTAAAAAAGTAATAACAAATGTTACTAAACATGTCATAGGATTACAAGGCAATACGTAAAACAAATAAAAGCTTCTTACACCGAAATAAATAAATAAAAATACTGTTAGAAATAAAGTTTAAGATATAAAAAATAAATAAAAAGACGCTTTAAAATTCGTCGATTTGTGATATCGACCTTGACATGATTTTTGACATGAATTTACTCATAGAATGGTGCATCAATAAGTCAATTAAAAATGACATTTTAGCGAAATTAACAGACAAATATTTTCATTTTAATGCTATAACTAGCTGGTAATCAGGGCCCTGATGTCATAAGCCTTTCATATTGCTTTAAGTGGAAACTACATTAGTTATCTTGGCTAGTTTCCCATTGCCAGCCCTAGGCTTTATGCCAGCCTCAGGCTTTATGCCAGCCCTAGGCTTTATGCCAGCCTTAGGCTTTATGCCAGCCTCAGGCTTTATGCCAGCCCTAGGCTTTATGCCAGCCTCAGGCTTTATGCCAGCCCTAGGCTTTATGCCAGCCTTAGGCTTTATGCCAGCCTCAGGCTTTATGCCAGCCCTAGGCTTTATGCCAGCCTCAGGCTTTATGCCAGCCCTAGGCTTTATGCCAGCCCTAGGCTTTATGTCAGCCTCAGGCTTTACGTCAGCCCTCGGCTTTATGTCAGCCCTCGGCTTTATGCCAGCCTCAGGCTTTATGCCAGCCTCAGGCTTTATGCCAGCCTCAGGCTTTATGCCAGCCCTAGGCTTTATGCCAGCCCTAGGCTTTATGTCAGCCTCAGGCTTTATGTCAGCCCTCGGCTTTATGTCAGCCCTCGGCTTTATGCCAGCCTCAGGCTTTATGCCAGCCTTAGGCTTTATGCCAGCCTTAGGCTTTATGCCAGCCTCAGGCTTTATGCCAGCCTCAGGCTTTATGCCAGCCTTAGGCTTTATGCCAGCCTTAGGCTTTATGCCAGCCTCAGGCTTTATGCCAGCCCTAGGCTTTATGCCAGCCTCAGGCTTTATGCCAGCCCTAGGCTTTATGCCAGCCCTAGGCTTTATGTCAGCCTCAGGCTTTATGTCAGCCCTCGGCTTTATGTCAGCCCTCGGCTTTATGTCAGCCCTCGGCTTTATGCCAGCCTCAGGCTTTATGCCAGCCTTAGGCTTTATGCCAGCCTTAGGCTTTATGCCAGCCTCAGGCTTTATGCCAGCCCTAGGCTTTATGCCAGCCCTAGGCTTTATGTCAGCCTCAGGCTTTATGCCAGCCTCAGGCTTTATGCCAGCCTTAGGCTTTATGCCAGCCTCAGGCTTTATGCCAGCCTTAGGCTTTATGCCAGCCTTAGGCTTTATGTCAGCCTCAGGCTTTATGCCAGCCTCAGGCTTTATGCCAGCCTCAGGCTTTATGCCAGCCTCAGGCTTTATGCCAGCCCTAGGCTTTATGCCAGCCTTAGGCTTTATGCCAGCCTTAGGCTTTATGCCAGCCTCAGGCTTTATGCCAGCCTCAGGCTTTATGCCAGCCTCAGGCTTTATGCCAGCCTTAGGCTTTATGCCAGCCTTAGGCTTTATGCCAGCCACAGGCTTTATGCCAGCCTCAGGCTTTATGCCAGCCTCAGGCTTTATGCCAGCCTCAGGCTTTATGCCAGCCTTAGGCTTTATGCCAGCCTTAGGCTTTATGCCAGCCTCAGGCTTTATGCCAGCCTTAGGCTTTATGCCAGCCTCAGGCTTTATGCCAGCCTTAGGCTTTATGCCAGCCTTAGGCTTTATGCCAGCCTCAGGCTTTATGCCAGCCTCAGGCTTTATGCCAGCCTCAGGCTTTATGCCAGCCTCAGGCTTTATGCCAGCCTTAGGCTTTATGCCAGCCTTAGGCTTTATGCCAGCCTCAGGCTTTATGCCAGCCTCAGGCTTTATGCCAGCCTCAGGCTTTATGCCAGCCTTAGGCTTTATGCCAGCCTTAGGCTTTATGCCAGCCTCAGGCTTTATGCCAGCCTCAGGCTTTATGCAGGCCTTTCAAAATGCACTTGTACAAATCTATATAGATCTAATCAGAAAGTATTGATAATATTGATTGGTGTTTTTCTATCGTTTGTGAATGTTGTTGATGTTTCAGGTGATGTAACTACTAAGATGTTTCAAAATTAAAATGGACAAGACTTGATCGTGGTTGAAACACTCAGATCTAGTGAAAGGACAATTATGACATCTATAGTTACAAAAAGACTGACAGAATAGAGATGCAAATTGAATCTAGAGCCAATAACAACAGTTACTATAGCAACAATATCAACAGTTACTATAGCAACAATATCAACAGTTACTATAGCAACAATATCAACAGTTACTATAGCAACAATATCAACAGTTACTATAGCAACAATATCAACTAGTGACATCATTTTGCAGGGATTTTTCTTGAGCATTTTAAACGTGAACAAGTTTTGTCGATTTTAATCTTGAAACAGCCTGGCAGTCGGATCACACCAAGCGTCAAAAGCAATTGCAAATGCTAAAAAACTATTATATATTGATAAACTATTGATATATTGATAAACTATTATATATTGATAAACTATTGATATAGTGATAAACTATTGATATATTGATAAACTATTGATATATTGATAAACTATTGATATATTGATAAACTATTGATATATTGATAAACTATTGATATATTGATAAACTATTGATATATTGATAAACTATTGATACGGAAAAATCTACTAAATCTTTGTGTAAGTTCGTCTTTAAATTATAAGTTTATGTTATAAATTCACATTGCTCTAATTTAATTAGAAATGTTAACATAATAGTACATAATCAGCCAGTTCTAGTTATTCTCAAGTTATGCCTAGCTTTTCGTCTAATCAGCTCACCAGTCTGAGACTCCAGGATATCCTGTCAATAACTTCCAGTCTCCCACTCTGATCGCCGCCGTTGTGTTGGTAGGGAACGTGTTGTTGTATAAGGCATCACCTGCGTCATGAAATATTACAAACATTTATAACAGTATGTGTTACCGATTCTTATAGTAGATACTTGGGAATATCTAATGGCTATTAACTCTTTGACGAGGAACACAGGCTCAATTGCAAAAAGAGTTTGAACATGTTGGTTTAAGTTTAGATTTTGGATTTGCCAAAATGCGTAATAATATGATTGGCCATGATTATTTATCAGAACGGTGAACGCTGTCATAGCCCATCAGTTTAGAGCAGCTGACCTGTTAACAAAAGGTCAGCTGTTAACAGAAGGTCAGGGCTCGATTCTCACAGAATACGCTGACAAACCATCGACATAAGCTACGCAAAAGAAAAATTGCTTATACCTGACATTGTTGCATCACTCCAAACAAGCAAACATCGGTCAATTTTAAAATTGTTTTTTTTAAATTTAACGGGTTTTAGGTATTCAAATGTTTTTTTTAGTGTCTGTGCATGGTCTTGCTGAACATTAATTTAAATTAGTGGCTAGTGTGAAAAACTGGTCATCACTTTCTTCCTTATGAGTAAAGGTAAGTAGAGGTAAGGAGAGGTAAGGAGAGGTAAGTACAGGTAAGTACAGAAGAAAAGGGATTGATCTTGAACATAATGTATTTAATTTTTTGTACTTTCAAATATAAAAACTGAACTACTGTACTTATTATAATCGTGGCCAGGCATTGCGAACAACCTTTGTTTACTATTTTCCATTGTTAAGCAATATTAAAATCAAATTAACAGATTTACCTTTATGCAGAGAAAGCTGTGTTAAAATTGTTAAAACTGTTAAAACTGTTAAAACTGTTAAAACTGTCTCGCTGTTCAGCTTTGAGATGGTCACTTGTTATTCTCTGCTTACAGAGAATAACAAGTTACAAAGACTATAGCATGCATGTAGTTAATTATAAAGAGGTTTAAAAAACAAGCTTATTGTGTAGGTCTTGAACTTGCAACTGCTGTTTCACCACTCTTTTGTAAACTTAGAAGTTTCAACGGAAGTCGAAACTTTCTAAGGCAAAAAACTGCAGTCAATCTAAACAGCACTAATGCTCGTGCTCTTCATATTTACTTCAACACGGCGTTATCCTTCCCTTTGTTTTTTATTTCTGGTGTATGTACTCAGCTGCGATACTACCACATATTTTGGTCTCATGTCTTTTCATGTCACTGAATGGTGTTGCAACACCATCACCTATAACATTTGCATTTTGGCATTTACACTACCACATATACACTGGCGCTCTCAACCTACCTGGATGAGGCATCAGAGGGTCAATATTGTGTAAGATCTCTGACCTTGGCCCTGCAACATCAGCTATCATGCTGTCCCACATGTTCACCCCATCTAATGACTGGTTTGATGAAAGAGAATCGTTGAGAATTCCGTTGATGATGGTTGGAAGCCAATCAGAAATATGCATTAATGATTTATAGGTGAATCCTTTAGAAAGTTGGAGATGCTTGCTGTAAACGAACGCCGCCCCTCGAATACCTGAAAGTATGAGAATCCCACATTATTATGGTGGGAGTTAACAAACATTCAGTTTGTGGATTCAAGATGGTTGGTATACACGTATTCACAACAAATTGGACTTTAAAAAGTTTTTTTACACTTTAAATGGCTATTCAAAAACATTAGAACAATAATTGTTATGCAGATTTGACAAATTTTCAACTAAATGTTTTTAACCATACCGTACTTTCCACTCAAGCCCATTAGAAGTTTGCAAACCAATTTTAATTTTTTTTTTCAAAGTTTTTTTCCACAAAAAATCATTTTACATTTGAAAAATTCACAAACGAAGAATTTATAATGACATTTTCTTTAAAAGTTGACTTTTAATAAGATCTTTTCGTAAAATAACAATAATAACAGTAATAACAATAATAACAATAATAACAATAATAACAATAATAACTATAATAACAATAATAATAACAATAATAACAATAATAACAATAATAACAATAATAACAATAATAACAATAATAACTATAATAATAATAATAACAATAATAACAATAATAACAATAATAACAATAATAACAATAATAACAATAATAACAATAATAACAATATTAACAATAATAACAATAATAATAACAATAATAACAATAATAACAATGTAGTATAATAACAGCAATAAAATGTCTGCTTCATTTTATGGGATTTTCACATATGTGGTTCTGTAAAGCAATATTTATCTTAAAAATTACCACTTTTTCAGCTCCCGTCAGTTTGTAGCTCACAAAGCGTTGCATAAGTTTTCAGGAAAATCAAAGAAATTCACAACTAAATAGTTAACCAATTAAATTCATGAAATATGTCGCAGCAATAAATAACTTACTAGTTTAGCAAAATTTGGAGCAAATTTAAGCAACATTAGCGTTATTATTTTTTAAATAATTGCTGTCATGCTCTTATTTAGGTGTGCTGTGTACATTATATAATATATTGTATATAATATAATATGATAATATTATATTGAACACTAAATGTTTTTGATGCGAGTCATTATTTTTAAACATGGTAAACCTAATGTTTTTTATTGTGTAAAAACAAATTTAGATTATACATTTACTAATTTAAGCTATGAAAACAAAAAAATGAAACAATGCGGCAAATTAACTAAAACACATATAAATCTTTATTGGAGTCGAGCATCTCGTAGCGTATTCCGCTAAAGACTTACTTTTTGTAAAATAGTTTCAACATTTTTAGCTCAGCTTATTTCAATACTAGACGTGAAAAACTGTTCATACTATACAGTGTCCACGGATACAGGGTCCACGAATACAGTGTCCACAGATACAGTTTCTAAAAATACAGTGTCCACAGATACAGTGTCCACAAATACAATAGTCAGCCGGGTAGAGTAACCATTTTGGCTCAGCTGAAATGGATGGTTCTGTGTTACTTTTATGCAAATGGACAAACATACAATATAACAAAAGTTTTACATATTTTGATAAAAATCTGGCAACCACCGGTTATAGTGGCCAATGGTTATATTGACCTTTTTTGGCTGGTCCCGAGGTAACCACTATAAGCGTAGACCTCTGTATTACCAACCTATCAAACAAAAATCACTGAATACCGTCGAATTATACGAGCTGAAACTAGTACCTCCTTCCCAAAGAGTCCATTTCTTTCCTCTAAGTGGCCAATTGCTTCCACCTCTTGCTGTCTCCCCTCCATTGTCCGTACTGAATATAAGAATAGTGTTGTTCCACATTCCTCTCTCCTCCAAAGCTCTGTAACAGAAATGTAAAAGGGCTGCCTGTAAGAGCTGCCAGGCCTGTGTAAAAGCTCACAAATATAAAATTTTTACAGATTTTAAACATCCTACATTCATATCTTAGGTAACAAAGACCATTTCCGAGCTTGCATGCTTTGCTTTTAAATTTGCGAATCTGGTGTTGAGTCTCCGATGTCTTTCTTGATAGTTAACTCTCACGAGTAACTATGACAAATAACTGTGACAAATAGCTATGACAGATAACTGCGACAGATAACCTACATAAATAGCTATGACAGATAACTGTTACAGATAACCTACATAAATATCTATGACAGATAACTGACAGATAACCCACATAAATCACTATTCCAGAAAATCACAACAGATAACTGTTGCGGTAGCCATAGCAAATACCTGAGACAGACAATTTTTACAGATAGACAGTTGTGAAAGATGACTGTTACAAATAACTATGGCAGATAACTCTAGTAGATAATTGTACCCAATACCTATTACAGAAAACTATCATAGAAAACTGACAGATAACTTTGCCATACAAACTTGGCCACTTAACCTAAAAATTCGTTTTAAAGAATCACATCCAGCAAATAGCTAAGACAGATATCTGACAGACAACTTTGTCTGATGACTTCAACTGATAATATCAATGAAGATAAAAGTTATAACATATGCATTACCTTGAGGCATTACTAGATAGATGTACTCATAGGTCTACCAACTAAAAGTTATAACATATGCATTACCTTGAGGCATTACTAGATAGATGTACTCATAGGACTACCAACTAAAAGTTATAACATATGCATTACCTTGAGGCATTACTAGATAGATGTACTCATAGATCTACCAACTAAAAGTTATAACATATGCATTACCTTGAGGCATTACTAGATTGAATATCTACGCAGGCTAATGATTTAGGGCAGTGATGCTCTAACGGGAGAAATGCATTAACCCCCAAATCATGGGCTGACAGACCATACATGCATATACCAGACTGCTTAATATATCTTTATGTACCCTCGCTGCCTTTAAAATACCCATTATTTTAATATATAAATATATAATATATGTACTAATAAAGCTATGCATTCAAACATATTTTATTGATTTTTCTATTTGTGTTTGTTGCGACAAAAGTGGTCACAGTGGCAGGTTTGTCGCTTTTGGTAACTTTTCGTTGCCACTATAATTAGCCGATGATACACGGCATATAAAAGTGTTTCTAACAAACTCCAACGTAGTTTACTTTATACCATTGAAAGCATGCGGTAAGACTATCCTGTGTTGACAGCAAGAATAAGCCAGTCAAGTCACCCACTTATACATAAGTGTAAGCAGCTTTGCTGGACAACTTTGTGGTAAGATAAAATAAAATATGTAGCAATGTTAAAAAACAATAGAATATAGAAATAAAATATGTAACTATCTAACCTGACAATATTGCCAACAGATTCATCCATGCAGGTAGCCATCCCAGCAAAGAGTTTTCTGTTCTCATTTTCTATGTACCCATAATCCTTAAGATACGAGGCTGGCACCTAAGTAGCAGATACACAAAAAAGTGGGCCACATGTTACACGCCCCGTCCTTCAAATATAATACAAGGCTAAGCAAGAACTAATAAGTAATAAAGGCCCTAAACCTGTTCAGACTTCAAAATGAAGACTGTCATAGATCAGCTTCTGAAGAGAGCAGGTGTGGCCTATTGGTCTAGAATACTCAATGTGTGAACAGAAGGGTTGGGTTCAAATCCAGCCAGGTGCTTGGTCAGATTTACTGCAAGACAGCAAATTCTGTGTCTTGCAGTTCCCAAAGCTCAATAATATCTGCTGTGCAAGCTATAAGGGTTTCACTCTTACACCCTTTCGCAACAACGTCATCATCTTTGGTTTAAATCATCAAGTTGTTTCAATCACACTAGCAGCACAGCCTGCAAGGCAGTTCTTGATGTGGGAATGCAGAACTTGATTAGATGATGAATTTCAACATCGTTGCTCTAATGACTAATCACCTGATGACTACTCATTAGAGCAATGATGTTGAAACTCAGATCTTTTGTAGGTATTTTGGTTAAATGGTTAAAGTACAGAATTTAAAGGAAAGGACACAAACCTGCAAAGGAAAGTGGACAGCTTGATAAGGCATGTAAAGAAAAAGAGGCTCATCAGGGTTGTGCTCTCTTATTATTTCCTTAGCTCTCTCCGTGAACACGAATGTGGAGTATGTGCCATTGTCTTCGTAGCTAACAGAGTTGTTATCCATAAAATCGTATCCACAGCCTAAGCTCTCACAACTAGAGCGGTTGTAGTAGTCTTCATTTCCTGTAACAGATTAACCAATGCTAAGAACCAATGCTAAGAACCAATGCCTTCTAATATGCTAAGCATGTGCTAATTTTTAATGAAAAACATTGTGAACTTTGCAAATTGGTAGTTGTAACAAAGTTTATGGTTTAAATTACAGTAAAACCTCTACTTACAATCACCTCTACATACAATCAAACCTCTACTTACAATCACCTCAACATACAGTCAAACCTCTACTTACAATCACCTGTACATACAGTCAAACCTCTACTTACAATCACCTCTACATAGAGTCAAACCTCTACTTACAATTACCTCAACATACAGTCAAACCTCTACTTACAATCACCTGTACATACAGTCAAACCTCTACTTACAGGCACCTCTAATACAGTCAAACTTCTACTTACAATCAGTTCAATATATGATTTTTCCAACCTAATATAAAAGTTGAGCACATAATTGATACCACATACAAAGTAATTTCTAACACAAGATACTCAAAGTTTTTCAGGGTATCACAGTTATCACAGTTTTTTAATAAAAACTGAGAACTTAAAACCGAGTTATAAAACAAACTGTATGCAAAATAGATACACCGCAAGTTAAACTGTACACATTTAACCCTCTTTCTATCTGTAAGCACAAACATTGTCAAGCCTATACTTTAACTTATTTGTCTTCAAGGTCAAATTTTTACTATAATAAGAGCTGTGTCTGTCTGTCTGTCTGTCTGTACATCTATCCATCTGTCACGCTTAGAGGTTAAGAAAAACAAATGCATTGCACAGGAACTCAACTCCGATACCCTGATGTACAGCCACATACACTACCAACTGCACTACTGGACCACCATGAAGTATCACACAATAATTGTGGACATACTGATCAAACATGATAGTATACATCGGCGCACTGAATTGTCAGCACAGTGACCACAAAAATCTCTTTTTATCCGCTATAACTTTACCACCGAACATGCAGACTGCTGAGTCTACAATTCCATTTATGTGTCTCTAAGTTTGAGTGACACCTTTCATAGTGATTATTGTTTTAGTAATTTAGCTTTTACATATAATTTAGTTTACAACATTTAGTTCCTTACATAGTTGTGTCCAATACATTTAGTTAATACTGTGTTGAAAACCTGAAGAACTTTTACGGTAGATTACGGCTTTTGACAGCATACAAGGATTACAGGGATTACAGGGAATTTTTTATCAAAATAGTTGCTTTAGTTAACACTGATTCAGGTATATGAAGTAAATCAATTTTTTTGTCAAAGTTTTATTGTAGGTACATGTATATCATTCAGATTAGCATACTATTATTTTGATAAAAATGCTCACCAGAGAAACCTCAGCCCTAAAAACATTCATTAGATTAGCCATGAAAACAACGAAAGAAACTAAGGAACCTTTAGAAAACTAAGGTTAATCAGTATTTAGGGATCTTGTACCAAGGGTGGACAAGTCTAACTGTCTAGTCACTCCACTAACGCTACAAAAATGAGTGAATTAATTAAAGGTTTTTGCGAATATCACATTAAACACAGTTATAGTTACATTGTATGCACTGATATCACATAAAACACAGTTATAGTTACATTGTATGCACTGATATCACATTAAACACAGTTATAGTTACACTGTATGCACTGATATCACATAAAACACAGTTATAGTTACATTGTATGCATCTCATAAACCTAAACTTTTTTTGGAAATATTTACTATAATAAGAGCCGGGTTTTTCTCTTCGTCTTCCCGAAGCCATAGTTGGAGGTTGGGAAGAACATTCGAACTTGCGACTTTAGGCATAGTGAGCCGACACTCTTACGACTGTCCCAATTAACCAAAATGGAGTACATTTAATTATTACATATAACGATCTTTCATGACACACCAGAGTGCACGGGTACTAGTTTAAAATTAAAATCCGCGAGTTCTGATAAATCTACTACCTGTGAGATATCCTTTCCAGCTGTCGAACCCTCTTTGAAGTGGAAGATACTCTTTTTTGTAGAAGCCCAAATGCCACTTGCCAATACCGTGCGTTGCATAACCTGTAAACACCAATTCACTTTGATAGCCACCCGCTAACCTCATGACCAAGGAAAATATAGTTGTGCGCCCTTGTAAACTTTAGCACGCAAATGTCATCCAATGTAACATTCGCTGGTAAAGTGCTGCTAAACCAATCATAGTTCCACATAGCAAGACTCTAGCCAACTGCCACCGAGCTGGGGCTTCGACAGAAGCAACCACTGAAAATAGAGATGCCACTAAAAAAATTAGCCTAAGCACCATAAACAGTATGAAGGCCTAGCCTAAGCACCATAAGCAGTATGAAAGCCTAGCCTAAGCACAATAGACAGTATGAAGGCCTGCATGTTTCTCATTCAATACCAAGACATGTCTATTACATCAGACTATGATCTGAGGTGAACCAACAAAACCCAGCATGCTATACCCTCCATCAAAGGAGCCCAACAGATTAAAGATGAACTTGGACAATATTTTAGTCGATTTTATTAGAAAGTATCGATATTTTTATAATTTGCGATTAGTTTTGATGTTTGAGGTGATCTGACTGCTAGAATGTTGGATGTTTCAAGATTAAAATTGACAAAACTTGTTAGCTGTTAAAATGCTCAGAAGAAAAACACATGCAAAATGATGTCACTAGTTGTTATCATTGCTATAGTTGCTATTGGCTAGTGTGTTCAAATTGTAGTGTTGTGTGTCCCTATTCTGTCGATCTCTTTACATTTATAGACATAATAGTCGTAACTTTACTTGCTCTGAGCATTTTAATCGCGATCAAGATTTGCCGATTTTAATTTAGAAACATCCTGGCAGTTGATCACCTCAATCATCAAAAGTAATCGCCAGGGATGACAAATACTAATACTGTACTTTTTGATAACAAGATAACTACCAAGGATACATTGGGGCTTGACAAGGTAAGTATCAAAGATGCATTGGGGCTTGACAAGGTAAGTATCAATGATGCATTGGGGCTTAACAAGGTAACTACCAAGGATGCATTGGGGCTTAACAAGGTAACTACCAAGGATGCATTGGGGCTTAACAAGGTAACTACCAAGGATACATTGGGGTTTGACAAGGTAAGTATCAAGGATGCATTGGGGCTTGACAAGGTAAGTATCAATGATGCATTGGGGCTTAACAAGGTAAGTATCAATGATGCATTGGGGCTTAACAAGGTAAGTATCAATGATGCATTGGGGCTTAACAAGGTAACTATCAAGGATGCATTGGGGCTTAACAAGGTAAGTATCAATGATGCATTGGGGCTTAACAAGGTAACTATCAAGGATGCATTGGGGCTTAACAAGGTAACTACCAAGGATGCATTGGGGCTTAACAAGGTAACTACCAAGGATGCATTGGGGCTTAACAAGTTAAGTATCAATGATGCATTGGGGCTTAACAAGGTAACTACCAAGGATGCATTGGGGCTTAACAAGGTAACTACCAAGGATGCATTGGGGCTTAACAAGGTAACTACCAAGGATGCATTGGTGCTTAACAAGGTAACTATCAATGATACCTTGGTTCGAATTCACTGAATTCAGTTCATTGCTTCAAACTGATGATAGTCAGTCATGTTGGAAAAAAGCACATTTTCAGAACCATAGACCTTATTAGTAGGTTCCCGGAAGTACAACTTGTAAAGGATGCTAAGGAAAGTCAGCATTTGTCACTCGGGCTTATTTAAGTGCTGTTGACCATTCTAAAAGCCTAACTCTAAACCATGTGCCTAGCCTGTAGACCTAGCCTGTGTGGTGCCTAGCCTATAGACCTAGCCTATGTGGTGCCTAGCTTGTAGACCTAGCCTGTGTGGTGTCTAGCCTGTAGACCTAGCCTGTGTGGTGCCTAGCCTGTAGACCTAGCCTGTGTGGTGCCTAGCCTGTAGACCTAGCCTATGTGGTGCCTAGCCTGTAGACCTAGCCTGTGTGGTGCCTAGCCTGTAAACCTAGCCTGTGTGGAGCCTAGCCTGTAGACCTAGCCTGTGTGGTGCCTAGCCTGTAGACCTAGCCTGTGTGGTGCCTAGCCTGTAGACCTAGCCTATGTGGTGCCTAGCCTGTAGACCTAGCCTGTGTGGTGCCTAGCCTGTAGACCTAGCCTGTGTGGTGCCTAGCCTGTAGACCTAGCCTATGTGGTGCCTAGCCTGTAGACCTAGCCTGTGTAGTGCCTAGCCTGTAGACCTAGCCTGTGTGGTGCCTAGCCTGTAGACCTAGCCTGTGTGGTGCCTAGCCTGTAGGCCTAGCCCGCTGAGTACCTAGTACCTAACCTGTAGAGCGCCTTTTACACATACGACAGTCACATAAAGAAATTTATAATAAAACTTAGAGACTTGTACCTGAAGCTCCTGAATCTATCTCACATATTATATCATATACTTGTATGACATGTTTGGTATCAAATATGTCATACAAGAAGTTTAGTAATTTGATATAAAAAGTGCATTTATTTAAAATCATATTAACTTACTATTATTAAAATCCTATTGTTTTAACTTTTGACAAACATGACTAATAAGAATTTTATACGAGAATTGGAGTCTAACCAAATAGTAATTTTTACATATTTAAGAGAAATTTCAGTATAATAGTGAAAATTATTTAAAATTAAAATTCTAACAGAAATATTCAAAATAAAGAGTGGGCAACTTCTAAGTTGTATCACTTTTTAAAAACAAAACAAGATATAGTAGTAGGTAGGTTGGTAGGTTGAGCTCAGGTCATCTCAGTAGGTTGAGCTGATTAACAAATTTGGTTTTTGTAATTCAATTGGCTTTTTGTGAATTTTATGAAACTGACTAAAGCCAGTGTTGATTATGAATAGAAAGCTTCATTTTGTTTTCTTTTTCATCAGTAAGAATTTACCATGTAGTAGAGCTAGCAGAGCTATCAGAGCTTTTTGCTTTTCTCCGTTAGAGGGCGCGACCTCAAAGGGTCTTCCTTTTAGTATAGGATTTATTTTAACCATTTGCTATGAAATTGGGCACAGGAGCATTTGTGGTGGAAAGCTCTTCCTAACACCACCAACGGTTCTTGTCTGATTTGCACCACTGACCTACTGACCTACTGACCTACTGACCTACTGACCTACTGATCACAAGGCAGAGCTCTAACCAGTGAGCCACGAACAGAGCAACCAGAAAAAAGAGACAACAATGGCTGGGGGATTTTGGACTTATAAACTAGTTCTTGTCATGAAATAGCAAGGAGATTAGAAACTTAAGCAAAATACAATCTTGACGCTAATTTTAATTATAAGGCTGATCATACAAACAAGACTAAATAATGACATGAATGTATACTTTTTGTGCCACAACAATTTAAACCAAAATATCGCATATTTCTAAACATCTTCCGCATCTATTATAATCTAGCAAGACGAACAGGGCTGGTCCTCCACCCTTGCTACGCCCCTGATATTAATTGTGCTAACCTAGTTTTAGAAGACTCAGTTTTCAAAAAATTCCTGCGGTTACAATAAGATAACAAAGTCTCTAGTCTTTTCTTGATGGATGTTTAATTCTCCATTTACTTTCACAACATGAGATGCCAACACATCTTGACTGATTTAGGTGGACACTATAAGCCAGTCACGGTTTCAACGCTGACAAAGCATATTGCACTTTAACTTTATTGGCAGCATAGACGATTCCTGTTATATTGTATTACTGTCAATTTTTGTATTGTTTAGATTACACACAACACTGAGAAGTTGTGTGTTTGTGGCAGCTTGAGGTTAGGAGGGAAGTTGGTTGGCTAGCCACCCAGTTAAGCAAATCTTGCCTTCCCACTACTCAACGCTTATGAAAATTTAAAAAAGCTCTGCTAAAACTTTTAGTTTTTATGTTAATATTGACAACGCGCGTACATTATCTAAAGTAAAGCAAATTTTACTGCTTATTCTGTTGCTTCCGTTTGATACAGAAAAATCCAGATCCCGTCACCTATATCATGATAAGTTTATTTTTACTGTTCAGCGATTGGTCGATGGCGAATTGGCTCATTGGGTTAGAAAATAAAACGCAACATGGGTGTCCGCGCCACAAGTTTTAGAAACTCAAGGATCCTAAAGGAATAATTGAGTGAATCCGTGGGTGCCATGGGTGTTATTCGAACATAAACTTTAATACTTTTGCTTCCTGCTTCATCGTGATTGGCTCACAGATTGTCAGAGAGTACATTTAAAATAAAATCCTAAACTTACTGGAAAAAGTACTTTGACAATAATAATAACAATAATAAAGGACAATTTTGAATAATTAATTATTTTATAGATAACCTTATAAAAAATTTCAAAAATTTGTAACTTTTTATTACAATCATAATAATAATAATCAACTTTGTAGGCCTAAATGTCAAGGGAAAAATATTCTAATTATAAACAGCATGATATGAGCACATATCAATAAAAAGTTTAAATTAACCTAAAAAATTAAATTTGGCATAAGTTTGTCTGAAACTACGTATGTTTTGACACCATCAAAAGTAAAATTATATAACTGGATAGTTTTTTATATTCCAAGTTGAGATAAAATTGAATACCAACCGTTTTACTGATAATATTAGGAATCTCAATATGTTCCGGTGTATAATAGTAAAATACATATGAACATTGATAAACATTAAACACATGAGCTCAGCATAGAACTGTATAAATTTAACTGTACATTTGCAAACTGTCACTTTTTTGGTATGCTGACATGGGTAGCAATTTTTCCTAATAATTAGTTAAAGTTCACTACTATGAACAATAGTTAATAATATTAATTCACATCACAAAGACATGCTTATCTCTTTTACCCATACCTCTGTCTTTAAGCTCATTAGCTAAAGTTCTCATCTCAAGAGGGAGGCCCGCTCTTTGTCCTGCATAGATGACCTCATGCTGCAGCCCTGTGTGTATTGGGTACCTTCCTGTCATGAGCGCGGATCGAGAGGGTGTGCATGCTGGTTGTACATAGTAGTTTTCTAGTTTTATACCTGCGAGACAAAAACTCTGTCATGTATACTTGGTATAGATGTTATAGATGGTATAGATGTATAGATGTATAGAGATGTTGGCAAGCCTTCATACCGCTAGCTTCTCACACAGAAACCTTGGCTATGTCATTCTAATTGCGGAGCATGTTAAAAATGAGGTACTTTACAAAAATTAAGTAATGATCATTTAGTTTTCCAGCTACACCTAAAATACAAAAAGAGCAGTTGTGGTCTGTGGTTTAGAATGACTACTGGCATGCAAACAACCGGTTTAGTTTCAATGATCCCCCCTATCCCCCCAACCACCCCCCCTCCCCTATAACAATGGCTTTTAAGAACACACACAGCCTCTACTTGTAGTAAGCTAAGCAGGCATCATACTCGGTCTGCGAGAGATTTTATATATTCAACATATAAAATTTAAGCGGAGCTCATTGATAAAAATGGCAAAAAGATACAGTGCATTGTGGGCCACCTTGAATGTGATTTTGTTGCGACTATTTGCTTTTATTTTAAAGGTAATGTGATAGTTCTTCAGTGGCGAATCGTTCTTTAGTGGCGAATTGTTCTTCAGTGGCGAATCGTTCTTCAGTGGAAAAGTTACACTAATAAAAAATAAAATGGAGCCCTAAAATAAATAATTGGTGTGTCATAGTTTAAAGCATTCTATGAAATACTATTGCATATGCCTCCTTTTCCATTCATAAGTACAAGCATACCAGCTGCAGCGAGAGAATCCAGATTTGGTGTGAGAACATCGCTGCCATGGTATCCAATGTCATTCCAGCCCATGTCATCGGCTAGTATCAAAAGTATGTGTGGTCTGTCACTCGAACTCCTACAAGTTTATGAGATCATCGAAACAAAGTAATTTATTTACGATAATGAATAAGATGTAGCAGAACATGTTCAAATAGATGGTTATGGCGCTACACTGAAGCGTTGATAGCATGCATGGACCACGTCCTGTGAAGTCTTTGTATGATAGGATTACTACATTACGATTATTTATAAATATAAATCTCAAATTTCATTATCTGTATAGATGTCTGCCTGTCCAGCTATAGCTACTAAGATCTTGGAATGAAGAACCCGCATCACAAAAGACTTGATCCATTAAACCGTTAAGCTAAACCATTAGGCTATGCGAGATTGATGGATTCATCGGCGATATATGTCGCTATGTGGGTGAAAACGCATGCCCCTCTCCGTTACTTCATTTTGTTTGCTCTCGTGGCTCTTATTAGTATGTTTAGCAATACAATCTTACTCAAATTAGCCATTGGCAATGTGCCAGACAACTACTACATAGATTGTAACTGATGCCGTAAACATCAGATCTGGTCATCTTTGCAGTAATGCTTTCTTTGAGATTTATTAAAAGGTTATGGAGAGTGCTGAAAATAAAAAAGTGCAAGTGTTTATCAAATGCAAGAACACATACTGGCGATCTAGAAATAGAAAAATAATAGAAGCCTTAATACAGATTTGTGTAGACTGCAGGGAAGTTCCTAAAGGGAGTTATGCATTTAATCTCATTAAACAAACGAAAGGAAACGGTGCAAAGGAGTAACCTCGGAAGGAGCATCACCGCATAGCAGTGCTTCAGGCCCCATCAGGTAAGACAAGATGGGGCCTGGAGCACCGCCGCATAGCAGGGCTTCAGGCCCCATCAGGTAAGACAAGATGGGGCCTGGAGCACCGCCGCATAACAGTGCTCTAGGCCCCATCAGGGAAGACAAGATGGTCAATCTGCTACTGGTAAAACCAACAACAGAGAAGTTATGTGTAGATGTAATGTAGAGATTAAGAGATGTTACAGAGCTACCTAGGTTTAATAGGTAGTACATAAGGAGAAAGTGTCACACCTTATGTCAATGAATGACATCAAGTCATATGATAAGGTGGACAGATGATAAGAAAGCTTGTCTAAATCCAAAACTAATTCTCAGATGATATCAGAATAAGTTTTGGACATATAAAATATGCAACGTTCACCCTGATGAAAGAAAGATTGGCAGAGCCAACTGGAATAAAATCTTGAGCTAGTAGACAACCAAACAGATGCTTGGAAGCATTTGAACTGAGGAACAAGAAGAAGGATTATAAGTAAAGGACAAAAGCAATTAGGAGAACTGAACTATCAGATCCTCTTATAAGATCACAGCGATATACTGACACTCTCTCTCTGGTATCATACTCAGTAGGCTTATCGGTTTAACTTAATATGAAATAGTTGAGCCACGAATATGTCTTACATCCTCAGGATTATGTAGACAGAATATATTAGAAATGACTTCATGAAGTTGAAGTAAGTCGAGGAAACAATACGAGGAGAGATGATTTCTCTTAAACATGAACCTACGCAGACTTGAGATTTTATCAGAACAGTATTGATATTTTTCTATCATTTGTGATTGTTTTTGATGTTTGAGGGGATCTGACTGCCAGGATGTTTCAAGATTAAAATTGACAAAACTTTACCACAATTAAAATCAGAAGAAAAATGTGTGTAAAATTATGTCGCTAGTGGTTATTATTGCTATAGCTGATATCGGCTATGGCACTGAAGTTGCAGCGTTACACATTTCTATTCTATTGGTCTCTTTGCAACTATAAACGTCATAATCACACTTTCGCTTGATGTGAGTGTTTTAACTGTGATCAAGTTTTACCATTTTTAATCTTGAAACATCCTGACAGTCAGATCACTTCAAACATAAAAAACAAAAGCGACTGATAGGAAAATACTGATAATTTCTGATAAAATCTACTAAAATTTTGTGCGAGTTCATCTTTAATAACAGAAAAAAAAAGGTTGCACAAAAAAGGAAAAAATTGGATATTTAACTAAAAGTGATAAAAATATGAAAACAGGAAAATATAAAAAGATCAAGCAAACAATATGGTTGAAACTGGACTAAAAAGCCAATCGATGCATTGTCAGCTAGACAGATAAATTATATAAAACTATATATATAATGAAATTATATAGAAATGCACGGTACTTAGCTCCCAAAACTCATTTAAAGGAATCAAATGCGCGTTAGATGTTATTTAAAGATAAATATTCCATTAGAACCCAGACAAAGCTCTGAACACAGTATACCATGGTAATAAAATACATAGGAAAACATCAGCTCTTAATGCAGGAGATAAGAATGAGATAGTATAACAGACGATAGTAGGCTGTACAACTCTGGCCAACACAGAATATAAGAAGTATAATGCTATGTGCAGTAGCTGTTATGTATTATATAATGCTATGTGCAGTAGCTGTTATGTATTATATAGTGCTATGTAGCAGTAGTTGTTATGTATTATATAGTGCTATGTAGCAGTAGTTGTTATGTATTATGTAGTGCTATGTAGCAGTAGTTGTTATGTATTATGTAGTGCTATGTGCAGTAGTTTTATGTATTATATAGTGCTATGTAGCAGTAGTTGGTATGTATTATGTAGTGCTATGTAGCAGTAGTTGTTATGTATTATATAGTGCTATGTGCAGTAGTTGTTATGTATTATATAGTGCTATGTGCAGTAGTTGTTATGTATTATATAGTGCTATGTGCAGTAGTTGTTATGTATTATATAGTGCTATGTGCAGTAGCTGTTATGTATTATATAGTGCTATGTGCAGTAGCTGTTATGTATTATATAGTGCTATGTGCAGTAGTTGTTATGTATTATATAGTGCTATGTGCAGTAGTTGTTATGTATTATATAGTGCTATGTGCAGTAGTTGTTATGTATTATATAGTGCTATGTGCAGTAGTTGTTATGTATTATATAGTGCTATGTGCAGTAGTTGTTATGTATTATATAGTGCTATGTGCAGTAGTTGTTATGTATTATATAGTGCTATGTGCAGTAGCTGTTATGTATTATATAGTGCTATGTGCAGTAGTTGTTATGTATTATATAGTGCTATGTGCAGTAGTTGTTATGTATTATGTAGTGCTATGTGCAGTAGTTGTTATGTATTATATAGTGCTATGTGCAGTAGTTGTTATGTATTATATAGTGCTATGTGCAGTAGCTGTTATGTATTATATAGTGCTATGTGCAGTAGTTGTTATGTATTATATAGTGCTATGTGCAGTAGTTGTTATGTATTATATAGTGCTATGTGCAGTAGTTGTTATGTATTATATAGTGCTATGTGCAGTAGTTGTTATGTATTATGTAGTGCTATGTGCAGTAGTTGTTATGTATTATATAGTGCTATGTGCAGTAGTTGTTATGTATTATATAGTGCTATGTGCAGTAGTTGTTATGTATTATATAGTGCTATGTGCAGTAGTTGTTATGTATTATGTAGTGCTATGTGCAGTAGCTGTTATGTATTATATAGTGCTATGTGCAGTAGTTGTTATGTATTATATAGTGCTATGTGCAGTAGTTGTTATGTATTATATAGTGCTATGTGCAGTAGCTGTTATGTATTATATAGTGCTATGTGCAGTAGCTGTTATGTATTATATAGTGCTATGTGCAGTAGTTGTTATGTATTATATAGTGCTATGTGCAGTAGTTGTTATGTATTATATAGTGCTATGTGCAGTAGTTGTTATGTATTATATAGTGCTATGTGCAGTAGTTGTTATGTATTATATAGTGCTATGTGCAGTAGTTGTTATGTATTATATAGTGCTATGTGCAGTAGTTGTTATGTATTATATAGTGCTATGTGCAGTAGTTGTTATGTATTATGTAGTGCTATGTGCAGTAGCTGTTATGTATTATATAGTGCTATGTGCAGTAGTTGTTATGTATTATATAGTGCTATGTGCAGTAGTTGTTATGTATTATGTAGTGCTATGTGCAGTAGTTGTTATGTATTATATAGTGCTATGTGCAGTAGTTGTTATGTATTATATAGTGCTATGTGCAGTAGTTGTTATGTATTATATAGTGCTATGTGCAGTAGTTGTTATGTATTATATAGTGCTATGTGCAGTAGTTGTTATGTATTATGTAGTGCTATGTGCAGTAGCTGTTATGTATTATATAGTGCTATGTGCAGTAGTTGTTATGTATTATATAGTGCTATGTGCAGTAGCTGTTATGTATTATATAGTGCTATGTGCAGTAGTTGTTATGTATTATATAGTGCTATGTGCAGTAGTTGTTATGTATTATATAGTGCTATGTGCAGTAGTTGTTATGTATTATGTAGTGCTATGTGCAGTAGTTGTTATGTATTATATAGTGCTATGTGCAGTAGTTGTTATGTATTATATAGTGCTATGTGCAGTAGCTGTTATGTATTATATAGTGCTATGTGCAGTAGTTGTTATGTATTATATAGTGCTATGTGCAGTAGTTGTTATGTAATATATAGTGCTATGTGCAGTAGTTGTTATGTATTATATAGTGCTATGTGCAGTAGTTGTTATGTATTATGTAGTGCTATGTGCAGTAGTTGTTATGTATTATGTAGTGCTATGTGCAGAGTGGCACACCAATAATTGTTGAAAGACACCAACAAGGGCAGCAAGCTTGACAACATCATGCGTAGTCATCATGGATTAATCTTAACCACGAGATGAACAACAAACAGCAGCAACAAAAACATGTCTGAGTAGTTGTTAGGTATTTATTTTAAACAATCTTTAGATGAGTCAGGTTATGATGACATTTCGATTTTTTCAAAAAAATTTATTCAAGTTAAAAATGCCTTATTCAATTTTTTCAGCAGTCTAGTTCGCTATCAACGAGTTTTTTGATTACAGTCTTAAAGCAGTGTCACATCCATAGAGTATTCACTATCATTGCCATAGAATATTACTAAGTTTCCATATAGCGACAGCGTGATGACACCCTCATGTGGTGCTGCAACGTCATCTCAGAAACAACCGCTTTCAATTTGCTGTGATTCCGTGTCGCTGTTTGGAAGCGAAACACCAGTGCGATGCACCATCTTTGTGCCACAGAACCAGCCTTAGCAACCCGCGGCATCATACTTCTGCACGCACATAGCTATTGCTATCACGCTGCTTCCCATGTGTCACACAACCATTGCTCTACTATAGCGGCGATGAAAACATAATCTACTTGTCAGCCCAGCATAGCAATTTGACACAGTAACACCCAGGTGTTGCTACACTACCACTGTATGGAAACTTGGTATACGTAACTACTTACCCTGAAGCATAGTGTAGCAGCAAAGCAATGAGAAATACGTGACGGAGCATTGCCACTGTAGTATGAGCTGTTCAAAGATGTGCGAAGAAGTGTCAGCAGGTGCTCTGTCATGAGTGAGTATGACAGCTGGTATTTATAAACATACGTATTACTACATCAAACTTTAATTGCTGTCTCTTTGTTTGTTAAATGTGCTGTTATTGGCAGTGTAGAGGATCATTTTTATTATCATAAATCCAATTGTTGGCAGAGTCTTAATAAAATGTTCAATACATCAGGTGGATTTAATTTTCTTGGATGGTATGCCAAGTTATATTACGTTAGTTTACACAATCCGCCCTCTTACTGTCAGCAGGCAGGCAGCAACACGTGCCCGACACTTGCATGAGTGATTTGAATGTTTAGGAAACATTGTTATAATGAAGTCATCAAGACAAAGTTTAAGATATAATATAATAATATAATAGTATCTGATATACCTATATATCTGATATAATAATATCTGATAAAATGTAATATATTATTGAAGTGAAATTTTTCCAGACCACTATTGTTTGGGATCAGTTACTAGTTGTCTGACCCTGACTTGGATGTAGGCATATATAAATGCGATACAAAGTTCTGCAGCGTTCACTTTGAATATTAATTGAGTGTTTCTGCTCCAGTCTTAGGCCTAAACAACCAATCTATAGTTTGTATACAAGTACCACCGCTGGTGGACAGGCAACAGGAATGCAAGAACACGACAAGTATAAGCCTGAAAAGGGTGGATAGGAGCTGTATACACAATTAAAGTGATCCAGTTATTTGTATGCCGTAATCAGCCGTTAACAGCAATTCTGCGCAACCCTTAGCTACTAAGTAATATGCAATAATTACTCACAGAAAAAGAAACACTACAAAGCAACAATACTTGATCAATACAAACCATGATTACCAAAGGTATGTCTATTAATAAAATAATGTATGATAAAGCTGGCACATCCTTGCTGCTTGAGTGATACGTTCTCAGAAAATGAGATTGAATCTTTTTCTCCCAAAAATGACTAACTTACTCCCCAACAAGCTAAAGGGTAACACGCTTCAGAACCCCATATTGACCATCTGCATAGCCTAGCTGCGATTCCACCTGCACAATAATACAATGTTATATATTATAGTGGAGTATTATAGTGTGATATATATATATATATATATATATATATATATATATATATATATATATATATATATAGATATATCAATATATATATATATCTATATAGATATATATATATATATCAATATATATATATTGATATACATATATATATTGATATATATATTGATATATATCTATATATATATATATCTATATATATATCTATATAGATATATATATATATTGATATATATATATATATATACAATGTATATATTGATATATATATATATTGATATATATATATTGATATATAGATATATATATTATATATATATCTATAAATATATATATATAGATATATATATATATATTGATATATATATATATATTGATATATATCAATATGTAAATCTCAGTGTATTCTGTCGTCTGTCGTTTGTCTGTTCAGTTATTGCAACGAATAATCACTTTCCTAATAGACTTGAACTCGTGACATCCATATTGCAAATCTATAGTTCTTCTACAAATCTACAGTTTTTAACATTCTCAACTCTCACCATATATCGTATATTCTCAACTCTCACCATATACCGTATATTCCCAACTCTCACCATATACCGTACATTCCCAACTCTCACCATATACCGTACATTCCCAACTCTCACCATATACCGTACATTCCCAACTCTCACCATATACCGTACATTCCCAACTCTCACCATATACCGTATATTCCCAACTCTCACCATGTACCGTACATTCTCAACTCTCACCATATACCGTATATTCTTTTCAGATTACACACGCTAAATGTATACTTTTTATTATTAATTAATATTACCTTCTTGGTTGGTTTTAAAAAAAATATTTTCAAAAGCTCATCGATGTACCATTACATCCTATTTTTTAATTTGCAATTTTCAAGAACACCGTTTTAATTTCAAATGTGACGTTACATTCATATTTTTAGTGTAGGTAAACCTGTGAAAGCTCAATGCTTTTCAGTGGGCAGTATTATTTTGAATGGGTAATGCCTTTACATTCTCTCTCCGTTCAGTCAGACAAAGTGTCGGACAAAGAAAGTCCGATATATCTTTTTTACGTTTGTAATAGCATCGAGTTTGTACTAGTTTTGTCTATTAAAACATAGAATACAACGAGCTTCTGCTGCAACAATAACCTTTTTTATACACACTTCTATGAACTCATTGCTTATTTTTTCTCTTAATTTATATGAACTGCACAAAACACTTTTCTCATGATTTGAAGTTTAAAAGTTAAAATGGTAAATGATGTATATGTTAAATAAAAAGAAGTTTTTTGCGCAGACTTTTTTTTACTCTGGCAACGCTGGGCCTTCATTGAGTACTATACTACATTATAATACAATATAATATATTATAGTCTGGTATAACATAATATGATATAATAGAAAAGGAAATTATATAACACAAATATAATGTATACTGCTGTGTCTGAACATATTTACTAGAAATACTGTCATACAGCCCACGACCTGACAGGACCTCTGTCTGACATGTCATTTTCTGACATGACCTCTGAATTCAAATTGACCACCACGCGGAAGACGGAATACTGACATTGTAGGATTAACCTGAACAATAAGTAACTGTTCTATAAGGGTAAGAGAAGATAAAAATTCAACAGATGGACTTGGGTCCATATTGTTGGTTGCACTGAATTTATTAACAGTGTCAGGTCTAACTTGTTGGCATGTATGACGTATTTGTATTTGATCATTGTATGTAATGAAATGTTTCTCATTACATCGATTTGATCATGTACATGTGAGTACATCTAGTACATGTGAGCTGTGATATGTTGTTATCAAGTCTGCCTAGAAAGTTGTTACGCAGTTCTTGAAAATCAGGACAATCTAAAGATTGAAAATGAGGAATGAGATGAAGGGGGGCAGCATTGGGAGGAGCAATATTGTTTTGTGCAATATTTTCATGGTCAATGATGTCCATAAAATCATGATCATCATCTAAAAACAAAGGGGCTGCCAAGTCCATGTCATTTACATCGCCTACAACATCTACTAAAGAATTCTCTGAATCAGATGAGTTGTTGTTTTTAATTTGAGTAGCGTGTCGTTGAACATTAGCATTTGATGTTGATGGTTGCTGTGATATTATGCAAAACAAAAGGTTGTAAAAAGAATCACACCTAATCTCAAACCTATGTTTTACAACAATAAAATAAATATTAATTAAAGCTGTAGGCCTAACCTACGGTAGTGTATGTAATTTAAAAACAGCAATAACGAAATATCTTTGTTATAACTCTAAAATGCAATTTTAGAAGTAAAATGGCAAGCTGCTGTGTAATATACACAGTTTTAAAGTTGGTTGTGTTGAATGTAGAATGGTTTTGATAGCGATCTTTAACAGAAAGCAAATATGAGCGTTCACGCGTCTGGAAGTTTTCTGCAAACTGGAGCAAAATAAAAAAATGTTCTCGCCATAAAAGGGCGTTGTAGTTCGGCCCGAGCTTGTACATAAGATGTAAAGAATTTTGGCTAACATAAATTTTGGCTACCTGTAAATCGGTCTACGCCTCAAATGGTCTATGTTTATTACAGAAACCTTCGGATAAATTTGAATAATTATTCTTATAATTAAATCTTATAATATTTAAAACAAATTGAATAATTATTCTTATAATTAAATATTTTTGCAAGATATTAAAAACGGAAAAATATTAGAAACCTTCGGCAATAAAACAATGCCATAGACTGGTGAAATGAGCACGTTCTTCTCGTGAACTGAGCAACTGCTTAATAGTTCTACTATCTGTCGCATGGTTTTATTGGCGTATCGTTAGTCGGTCTTAATTATGATTAAAAAAGCTTTTCAAGTGTTTTGTTGTAATTTTAGGTCAAATTAATCTGTCTATTTGTATATAATCTGATCAGATGGGTAAAGTTTAGGTTACTGTCTACACTTTTCAAAGACTTGGTAACATATTTAAATAGGTTTATATGTGTTTTGTATCATTCTTATACTTAAACGACTCCGTTGAAAAATGGTTAAATTTGTTGATGAGATTTTGGTACAAGGGTTTGCGACGGCCATTAATGAATAATTTTCGTGAGTTTTGTGCACATATGCATTTATCATAAAGCTCCCAACCAATCGCTTCGCTCGTGTTTGGTCGTGGGTAGAACAGTAGACCAACCATTACGTTGAAAAATAGATAACTGAGTAAACTGGTAAATTAAGCAAAACAGATAACTATCACTATGAGCTTGTGAGGTATGTGCACTTTATCAGTTAGCTTGCGTGTTTAGTAAATACTGGGTCAAAGTGTATTGCTGAATGTTGGGGTTGTCCTGTCGACTATGTAGCCTACACCATAAACCGATGACATCATCGACTATGTATACCAAGGGGGAAGGTTTTTTCTCAAAAAGCCAAATTTCAAAGTTTTAAAATTTTTGGGAGCTACATAGTAGGCTATGTGTATTACAGTATAATGTTTCATACTGATAATACAAGTTTGGTAATTGTATAGTAATTAAATTTATTTATTAGAATACTTTTACAATAGCATTGAATAATGTTGAAGTGAGCCTAAAGAGCTTTGTATGACTTAAAGTTTAGTGAGATACATAGAATTGTTTATGGCTACTTATTGTCTCTTGGTAATCTGGCTCTCTACTGCAGCATGCTATTCTTACGAGCTGACACAAGTGATCTTGAGTCAGAGTGGATCTCAACTTGCTCTTTATATTATTCATGGAGGAAAATGCTGATTCACATATATTATGTATAATGCATGCATGTATATGCATACATCTTCCTAGTTAAGCAAGCTGTGGATATTCAGTTTTTGTTGAAGCTTTCTAGTAGAAGCCCTTCTCAATTTCATCTATATCTGTACCTTTGATGTTACACAACTCCAGTTGCAGAGATGAGACATTAACACTCTTCAATGGCAACTGAGTAACCCACTCTCCATTAGGCTTTGCCTTCTGAGGTGCTTTTATGAGTTGTACGATGTGTTTCAAAGATTGAAACTGACTAAATCGATTGTTAACCCTTTCGCTGCCAAGGACGCGTTTATGCGTTTTCTATAGTCGACTGCCATAGACGCATTTTTGCGACTTTCCCAGCAATTGCGTAGTAACTTTATTTTATTATTCGTTGGCAACATAACCCACGGTCTTTAAGACTATTATGAAATTGACAGTGTGTCCGAAGATTTTTCTATAAAATTAGCCTAAAACAACGAAGCCATTTTAAATTTTTGCTTGAGAATTTCTAATCTAAAACCGAACATTTTTTGTGTAAGTTCTTTATGTACCACACGTGTTAGAAAACAGGTAATTAGTTATGTTGATGACATTATAGCCAATTAGATTCAGATTTTCGTGATTATACAGATAATTAAAGTAGCAGCAGTGACTCTGATAGTAGTGAAAGTAATAGTTTTGTAAGAGTAAGGAACATTGTAGAGGATCGTTTTAGCTTTGTATCGATCGTAGCTTCACATAGCTTTATCATTGCACAAAGTATAGATCCATTGAATTTTTGCATAGCAATGTTGGTTAAAATGTTGGCAAAATAAAATATGTAACAAAAATGTTCTATAGATAGAGATTGAAATTGAAAAAATACTGTATACATATTATGAAGCAATATCGGCAATATTCGGTAAAATGGCTGGCACCAGGCCGATAGCCGAACTTGTACATGGTTGGCAGTGAAAGGGTTAAACTCTTGTTGCAGCTTTTCTATAAAGTGAGTGTAATCAGCTGTACAAGAGGCCATTTTTTTATCCTCATCTAAAAATGTTTATAAAGTAGAAAAGTGAAGCATATTACCTTGCACATCCACCAGAAACAACTCCGACTTATGGGAGAAGACTTGAACAGCTGGTAGGTATCAATGATAGTCTTGTTCTTCCTTTGAAGCTTGAGGTTCAGATCATTAGAATGGCCACAGATGTCAACCAGGAAGGCGAGGTCACTCATATCTTTAGAAGAGCTCATCATCTTCTGAAACTGTCTTGCATTCAGACTTGCGCATGTATTTAACCCTTTCACTGCCAACCATGTATAAATTCGGCTATCGGTCTGGTGCCAGCCATTTTACCGAATATTGCTGATATTGCTTCATGATATGTATATACAATATTTTTTCAATTTCAAACTATCTAGAAAATTTTTGTAACATACTTTATTTTGCCAACATTTTAACTGACACTGCTATGCAAAAAATTCAATGTATCTACACTTTGTGCAGTGACAAAACTATGTGATGCGATCGATACGAAGCTAAAACGATCCTCTACAATGTTCCTTACTCTTACAAAACTATTACTTTCACTACTATCAGAGTCACTGCTGCTACTTTAATTATCTGTATAATCCTGAAAATCTAAATCTGAATTGGCTATAACGTCATCAACATAAGTAATTACCTTGTTTCTAACTCGCGCGGTACTTAGCAAAACTTACACAAAAATCATTCGTTTTAGGTTAGTAGTTCTCAAACAAAAGTTTAAAATTGCTTCGTTATTTTAGGCTAATTTTATAGAGATATCTTCGGACAACGTTGTCAATATCATGAAAGTCCTAAATACCGTGGGTTATGTTGTCAACGACTAATAAAATGAAGTTACTTCGCAACTGCTGGAAAAGTCGTAACAAGGCCTCTGTGGCACTCGACCCCAGAAAACGCATAAATGCGTCTTTGGCAGCGAAAGGGTTAAAATGAGGTTAGCTCCTGACGAATACACCACAACCTCGACAAAGCATTTCCCTTACTTGGCCATCTTATGTTATTGCATGTTAGTAAATCTTCACCAGTGGCATCGTTTTCTTTGAGAAACTTCCTTAAGTTTCAGTGTCTGAGAGCTGATTGACTTCTGAGGAAGTTGATCATTTTGATAGCCTTACACATTAGTTGTTGAACGTGACCATTTATTTTTCCGAAGAAAACAGTTTGGTGGATGATGCAATGGAATGCTAGCATTGATGGCCTATCCTTCTTCAATCTAGCTATGACAGTTTGCTCTTTTCCAACCATAGCTGGTTGTTGGTACAAATATGCACTTGTGGAGAGGTATCTTCATATTATCAAGTTCTTTAACAAGGGCATTATAGATAGCCTGGCTAGTGGTTTCTCCTTCTAATCCAACGAAAGTAAGAAGCTCCTCCATTTCTTCACCATCAATGAATCTGCAACACAGGGTATAGGACTAAAGCATAACACTATGCTTTATAAATAAACATGTTGATGCATTACAAAGAAACATGTAGTATAAATGTGTCGGTAGTAACTTAGAAACAAATCTCATGAAATAAGTGTATCCTTTTCTACTTGGAGTTGTGTTCTTTCTTTACTGTATCTTAAAGAGCACTTGTATGACTTCAGCTTGCAAATGCATGGTAAAAATGATTACCAGTTGTTAGTGTACAGACAGTAGCCTACATACCTTACGAAAACTGCTAATTGAGCTACATCCATTATATCAGTAGATTCATCAATGGCGATTGAAAAGTACTCTGCCTGGTCTATATGGGTTAGCAAAGTCATTCTGAGATGATCATTAATGCTTTCAATTCTACCAGTGGCAGTTTTCCTAGAAAGTGGTAATGCCTTGGCTTTACCAACCACATCACGCTTATCGGAAAGAAGTGTTTCCATAGCCTCAACCATGCACTATTTACAATCTCAGCATGAGAATAGGGAAGCATTGCTTTTGTTAGAATCTTTGACACTCGTAGAGAAGCTTCTGTAGCACGTTTATCAGCAGCTGTGAAAAAAGCTAGCATATTTTCTGAAAAATTTTGTGATTTTTGCAGTCTATCTAGCTTTTGATGTCTAGCTACAGATCCCTGTAGAAATGTAGTAGTAAACTCTTTGCGCTTCGTCTCATGATGTCGTTTGATGTTCGTCTTCTTGTTAGCGGAGATCGTTTCCTGGCACAATAGACATTAGAGTTTGCTATGCCTAACGATGAATGCATATTCCAGGGTCCACTCATCTTGGAATTATCTTATAGATTCGTTTCTAATTTGTTTACTTTGTGAAGCTCCCATTGTAACTCTGGGAATGGTTCGTTTTGATGAAGATGCCACTGCTACACTCACTGCATTAATTGGCTTAAACGCAAATGACCTTTTCAACTAAGACACAGCATCTTTCGTGGGCTGAGCGCAAAATTGTTCTAACTTCATATAGCACAAAAGAGAAGTTACAACAATTTTGCGCTCAGGCCACGTTATACTGTATAAGCCACCATTCACTATCTTTCCATGACTCCCATGATTGGCATTTGGGGCTGTGCCAAGCTCAGTTACAATTGAGTTACAAGCTTTACAATTGAGGTTTCCATGAACAATGCGCATCTGACGCCATTTTGACCCGTAGGTCAAGTATTAGCCTAATTAATGACTCTATAAATTGGTACACAGTCTTGTCACGCTAAGCTTAGCAGCAATTGTTCAAAACAAAACTGCTCAAGTCGGAATAAAAAGCGACCGAAACGTGAAAATGTTTAGAATGGACATTTTAATGCGCATGATTTGCAAGTGCCGTTTCCATCATTCGCAGGCATGATGGTTTCGAAAAAGTTTTGCAGATCACAAAACTCGCTTAGCTTATGGATTTAAGCCGTTTCAGTGACACGGATAACTTGCGGATTGGCTTGAGTTTGCGAATTCTGCGCATCATGGAAACACAGTGATTATGAAATCATGATGAAACAACTTCCTGATGAGCATTTCTGGAGCATTCTAATTTTGTCATCATTAGGTCAGCATCATACGTTATTACATCGGAAAAGCTACCTGTGCATGATGTCATAAGTTATGACTCATGAAGCACTTTTAAATAAGACTAATAAGTCACAAAGCATGTAGTTTATACAGTATATTATAAAGATAAACTGTATAAAAAATTTGAATTTTCACAGAGTTGGAAGAGCCGCAACAAAAATTGCAAAGAGCTGCATTCGGCTCTAGAGCAGTACTTTGCCCAGCCCTGATGTATACCATAAGCCGATGACATCGTCAAGCCAATGAGGAATGTTAGGTAATATTGCGACTGTCAACCTTTTCCCATATTATGCTGAGCATCCACAAAAGCCTATACAATGCGCACAACTTCGCCGGTGGTATTAGCTGTCGCGGATCGCTTAATCTATGTTTCCCTTCATGACAGCTACTGCGGGACTAGTGTTTCATTGTTTTAGTGACCACAATGTATAACGTGAACACTGTGTCACATCCTATTCACTCATGTAAACGCGGATGGGTTTATGATAGTGTTCATTGTTATTGCAGACGATCACTGATGTATTGTCTGATTAACACCGACATACCGGGACATGTTGAGCCTCAGTTTTTAATGGTGCCTCATCATAAACCTGTTTATCGCCTGTCAACAGACTGTACCCGATTCATTTATCATGTACCATCATGCACCCGATCAAAGCAAAAACCTGCTGTCAAGCTGCGTTTATAGGTACGACTTATCGAAATTGCTTTCAAGCGACAAAGTCTATTTGGTGTAAACCCAAAAATGGTTGTAAAAATGCTTTTGATCCAGTTGCTGACACAAGATAAAGAAAATACTGCATACTATGTTGATGCGATTTTAATGGTCGTCATTGACAGAGTACAACATGGATTTGCCCAATCATATTTCACAATGTTAATAGCGCTGAAAATACAAGCAAATGGAATAGATATCGATGTTGTATTTCATTGGCTGAAAAAGGTGACACATTTTCCGTATTCAGAGTTCGAGCTGGTTTGGTATGAAGTCTGCAAAAAACAACCCAAATCATAAACAGTCTAGAAGTCACTCCAACATCAAGTCAAACGCTGATGGAAACACAACTCTGACAAGTCGTCCCGTTGTAAATGCACCTCAAGTATCCTAAATCTGATAGGGTTGTGTCACGTGTGATTGAAATTCAAATTGTGTAGGAGATCTGGGAACACAGGTAACAATGGGGCAAGGAAGAATATGTCATAAAAAACTGCCTATCAATAATGTCTAGAAACTGAGCATTCAAAATCGAACCACAGGAGGCGTTCCTACAATGTATATAATTGTTACGTTAAATGACTATACAATAACTGTGACTATACAGTAACTGTGACTATACAGTAACTGTAACTATACAGTAACTGTGACTATGCAGTAATTGTGACTATACAGTAACTGTGACTATACATTAACTATGACTATACCGTAACTGTGAGTATACAGTAACTGTGACTATACAGTAACTGTAGTATTGTTGGTTTATATCGACACCATTTTTCTTTTTTATCACCCGGTTCACTTATGATAATTTTATGTCAAGTCATGAGTAGCCGCACAGCTTGAATGCCAATTTAAATCGGTTTTTTCAATTTTTTCTACAGGCAAAGTCTATGCAGCAAATTGTAGAAATTTTGAAACTGAAACATACTTAATAGGTGTAAGTTATAGGCTCTATTGTATCTGATAAGTCATGTACACGTGTATGCATTCCGCTGTTTCCATTTACATCTTGGCTGCAAGCCAGCTAACCAAATTTAAGCTTGCCTCTGTATCCACGTGTTCGGCAGATGAACTCCACTTTTGGCTAGTGATTCTGAGAGCTTGAATAGTGCATGATGATGTGGAAACTATACTTGTTAGCCTAGGGTTTCAGCCAAAAACTTGGGTATGAATTGCGTCATTATTCACTGGTTTGATGCTACATACGGTCTAAGTAAACCATTAGCAATGGTAGCAAGTTTATGGCTTCTGTTTTGAAATACTTACAAAGTGATTAAAGATCGTAAAATGATATCTAATCTTCATATAACCCGGGCTAAAATCAATTCTTTGAATTGCAAACAACCCAGAAGTCATCCATGTTCACACATTAGCATGAGATTTTAACTAAACTAAATGCCATTAGTCGGGGCTTGCTTAAACTTTTATTTTAGTAATTCTTGACAGCGTGGCATCGCTTAACTCAGCCAATGGCGACAGCATGATGATTGTGTTATCTTAGAAATAGTGAATCTTAGAAAAACTTTTAGAGCTTTGGTTTACGACTTTGATATAGTAAATGGTAGTCATTCATTACACGTGCCTTGTGTTAGTTCAATACACAGTAAATGTTGGTTTCATTAGCAAAATTGCGAGTGCCTGTGAAATGCTTTTTAAAAAAGTCTCAGATTACGTGATAAGCGTTTGCTTCTTTCAAACTAACAGCGATCTGTCTAAATCAACTATAGGAGCCCTACAGGATCTGCCAGCATAGCTCCAGCTCCAGTCGTTTTCCAAAGGGGCTTCATTTGATAAATTACTTGCTTGCTTACAACAACTTTCGCAAAAAGGTCAGCAATGAAATTGCCTATAAAACTGTCAACTATTCAAGTCTATTTATAGAACAAGCGGAAATCTGGCAGCGGTTCAGAAATCTGTTAAAGCAGCAAATGTTTTAAGATCCTGCCTCAGTGGTGCAATGGTACTTGGACCTATTTGGGAGTTTCTATGAAATTTTAACTGTTAGGTAACCTTGACAAAAGCTGGTACAGTTTATTCTTTTAGTGCGAGTAAAAGTACATACTGAACTTGAGTATTTAATTGTTATAAAAGAATTGAATATTTCAGTGAGTCTAACACCTTGTTCAGGTCTATTTAAACTACTGAATAAGAAGACAACAAGTAGGGCATAACGTCAACAGGGAAAGTAATTATGGAACTTAAGAGCACTTCTTTGATTAAACCAAGTGTCAATATATAGGACAGTTAGTTGCATCGCATCGGCTAATATTAACCAGTACATATTTCAACAAGACAGCTCACTGATGGGGGTCCTCCCATGTTTTGTGACGATTCTGACGACCCGACGACAGGGATATTTAAAAAGTGACAGACGAGACGACCATTTACCAATGTAGGTGACGAGGATTGCGTAAATAGGATTACTAAAGGTACGGCTGCACGTAACGAATTTTTCGTTGGTTCGGAGTTCTGGCCGAAATCACGAAAAACGCAGAATTAATCGGTCAAAATTCACAGAATTATTTGAGCTGTGCATGCCCACCGAGTTCGTCGACGAACGCTTTTAACAGATTAAACAAATTATTAGCGAGCACGATTCTAGCAGCTTTAACAATTAGTATAGTACACGACTTTAACAAATTCTAAGATATATGTAGTCCGAAAACATAATGCAACACACAAGAAAATTATTACAGAAAGTTATCATAGTAAATACGATGCAACTGACTTGTTTGCGCTAGAGATGTCGACATTCTCTACCACAAAACTTTTGCTGCTAAAAAGGAAATATAATTAAAAAAAAACAAATTGTAGCTATAGCGTCCAAACAATATATACATTCAATAACGCAATCTAAGCAGTTGCATCGTGTGTACTATGTTGATTTGCACTTATACTTTTACTATTGTGTGTCATTATACGTCTATTTGACTTTACTAATTGCAAAAGCTGCTGAGATCGTGCTCGTTAGCACGATTCTAGCAGCGCAGAATAATTCTGTGTGTTTCAATCATTTCGTGATTTTGGTTAGAACCAACGGAAATTTTGTTACGTGTTGCCGTACCGTTACCAACTTATTATTTGTTCATAAATCACCACGGTCAACCGAAACTTCACTAGTTTTGGTTTGAAGCATCTGGCCCAGCATTTATAGACTGCCAAATAATTAAAGCAATGAAATGCCACGACATTGACAGCAAATCCATTTTCAAGTCTGTGACTGACAGTGATTGTTAAAGGCAATCTCGGTCTATTTTCAGTACAAGAAATATAGCTCTAAAAACCTAAGACGGCTGTCACTCTTCGCGGAGTAATCAGCAATGCTCCCAAACATCACTAATATTTTTGTGAAGGTCGCTGGTTGAGCCATGCTTTTGGTTAGCAGAAGTTCAAACCTAGCGAGTTTCAGATTTTTAACGCAACCTAGTGCCACCAGTAAAGATATTTGTATTAAAATAACGAATGTGAAGAAAGAGGTTGTTTTGGTTACCAATTTGAAAAAGGTGACAGCGATTTTAAAAGTGACGACAGTGATTTTAAAAGTGACGACAGTGATTTTAAAAGTGACTATTCTGACGACAGCTTTGTGTGGTAGGACCCCCACTGATGTTATGAAAATTAGGTGTAAACCGAAGATCCTCTGATTTACAATACACAATCAGATCCTGATCCCCCGACTCCATCTGAAAGCTCACTCAATCCATATATTTTCTGTTGCATGACTACCGTAAAACCCCTATTTGAGTGCCATGAAGCTCTATTTTCAACCATTCCCCTAATAATAGTTGTCGTCAAATAGAAGTGGCATTCAAAAAGACGGAGGCATTGAATTTTTCAAGTAGCTCATCAGAATTTTGAGAGGGTAAATTTAAAAACTAATTAAAGATCTCGAAATAAATACTGTATGCATTGAAAAATTGAGAAATATCTCTACGGGATGATATCTATTGCTTGCAATTAACCTGTGGTGATATTATAGCCTGTACCGTGTTTTGCAGTGCATTGGAGCTTTAATTTTTTTATTTCATTCTAAATTTGAAGGTGTATTTTCAATTTATATCTATATTTAACAATGTTGTATTAAAGCTCATTGCACTCATTGATATGTTTGCTACAGTTTGTAGCCAAAACAAACTCTTATATGCGCAATAGAAGAGGAGTTATGATTGCCAATCCAATATAAGCCGAGTTAGGATGAACGCAAGAATGCTATTAAGTAATTTGCTATAAGTCTGCAAATTTACAAGTTGTATAATAATAATTATCTATCAAATGCTACAAATATATATTCAAAAACGAATGACCAACTAGCCATACGTATAATACATGCAAAAACAGAAATTAACATTTTTGAAACAAACATATTTGCATCAATTGCTCGACCAGTTTCATTTTGATTGTTGCTTTCGATGAAACGAACATCTTATTCTGGCTGTTCAATGCCTTTCACAATATCTTCTGACCTCAACTCTTCATCTGCATTGCTGAACTAGTCGGTTGTAGGGTCTAAATAATTTTTAGCAAAGCGAAACTTTTACGCGTTGCATTTAGCACAAATAATGATAAACTTTTAGCCAGATGGGTGCTCTTTTAGCCTAAAACTAATTGTCTGTATACCATCATAAATGTAAACCATTTTTCAAATACGTTGAAGTGTCAAGACCGCGTTGAAAAAGGAACCACATGTAGTATTAGTGTGATACAATTGTGAACTATTTCTATGGTATTGCTTTCAAAGTTTCAATGAAAAAAATCTTTAAAGAATTGTTGCAAATCGGAAATAAAGGATTTAAAGTTGGAAAAAGGACTTCGGTGCAAACAGAACCAATGAAAAAATTAATTGTTGTTTATTTAACCGATTCATTATTAGTGCGATTTCGTGGACAATTTTCTACCGATCACTTGTTATTATGGGCTCATAAAGATAAAAAAATGTCATAATGGTGGTCAAATGGAGGTGGCATTCAATTAACGGGTGGCGCTTTATTTTTCAACATCTCTTCTATAGTGCCACTCAAATAGAGGTGGTACTTAAATAAAAGTTGAATTGAAAGAGGCTTTACACTAATTGATTCATATGCAAAAAATGGATTAAATAAATATACCTAGTTTTTAATAAAGAGAAGCTTTTGTAACTGAAAATATTCAAGCGAATCACTATAAATGGGATAACCCCTAAATAAGAAAGCTTTTTTCAAAAATACTGACTAGTTTGCTAAGGTTTGAATAAAATTAATTTTCCAAAATAAAAATATTACTTATCAGAGTAATAGAAACTTACAGTTTGTGATATTTGTTAATGTGGTACATTAAGATACTATTACTATAATCAGCAGTGGGTTTGTATGAATAATAATTGTTATTGTTATGTTATTAATAATAATAATTAATATAATAACAATTATTATTATAACAAGTGATGACATGATAAAGTAGCTGCTGGGGTTCATTGGAGATGAATGCAAGAAACACAAACTACTAAATTCTGAAGAGTACTACAACCATCGTGCTAACGGAGAGGAGCGGGTAAGGATGATAAGGTCTCGTTACTCTGTGATTTCAATATGCGAACAGACAAAGTTATTGAAACATAAAAGCCAGGCTTGATCATGGGGGAGAAAGAGAAGGAGTGCCCAATTATTACATGTACCACCTGGTACATAGCTATACCAGGCGGTATACAAGTGTGGAGAAAATAAGTAAGAATGGAAAAGTATGGGGAAATGGGATTCGAACTCTAACAATTGTGAGATTGTAAGTCCCAAAGTGATATCCATCATCATCAGGGCTCTCAGAACAATAAGCTGCAAAATGTGTGCTAGCTTACAACCAACCTTAGAGATTGTGATGAAAACCTCTACAATCATAATAATTACAATAATTACTTTGTCTGTTTGAATATTAAAACCTCAAAAAGGGGAACTCCTTTGGGATTTTAATATTCGAGCGAAAAAGGTGATTGGAGTACACTGACCAGATCTAGTGCTGGCGGATAAAGTGATTGGGGTACAATGACCAGATCTAGTGCTGGCGGATAAAGTGATTGGGGTACACTGACCAGATCTAGTGCTGGCGGATAAAGTGATTGTAGTACACTGACCAGATCTAGTGCTGGCAGATAAAGTGATTGGGGTACACTGACCAGATCTATTGCTAGTGGATAAAGTGATTGGGGTACAATGACCAGATCTAGTGCTGGCGGATAAAGTGATTGGGGTACACTGACCAGATCTAGTGCTGGCGGATAAAGTGATTGTAGTACACTGACCAGATCTAGTGCTGGCAGATAAAGTGATTGGGGTACACTGACCAGATCTATTGCTAGTGGATAAAGTGATTGGGGTACACTGACCAGATCTAGTGCTGGCGGATAAAGTGATTGTAGTACACTGACCAGATCTAGTGCTGGCGGATAAAGTGATTGTAGTACACTGACCAGATCTAGTGCTGGTGGATAAAGTGATTGGGGTACCTGACCAGATCTAGTGCTGGCGGATAAAGAAACAAAAGAATTTCAGATTGTTGACATTGCTATACTGTGTGATGTGGGTGTGAAGAGAACATAGAAAAGTAAAAATAATTGGGATTTAAACAGGGAAGACTGCAGGGAGCAAGTCTATAAGCCACAGACTGACCTCATACCTCCCTGTGATAGAAGCTGTCATGTCCTTTGACATGATCCAGAAATCTGCATTTCTAGAAACAGCAAAAATTCTCAGAAATGCTCCACTAGTATTCAATTTTGTCTCACAATATTTTTGTCCTTAAATAGGACCCGGGCTCAATATGAAAACAGTCAAACAACAGTGAAAATTATATTAATATAATAATAATAATGATAATAATGTTATTATTCTATATGCTATTATTCTGTAATTGCTATTCGCATTAACTCAACTGAGAGTTGATGTGGAGAAACACACATTGCTACAACAGACAACCCAGTTAGGATCTGTCTACCCAGCTTAATAGAACCAGGTCGAGGACAGGAAATAACACCAGCTCAACCTGTGATAAAACCGACAGTAATAACAAAAACAGTGTGTTTGTGTAAATGATAGTAATAGTGGGTTTGTAGAAAGTATCTGAAGTTTTAAATTTATTTTAGAAAAGGTCAGCCGATACTAAAACTGATATTATTTACCTTCCATATCAGTGCTGACACTGATATTGTTGTCATCTCCAAAGTCACATCTTTAGGACACATATGCTTGTTTTTACAACCAGTATTTGTTAAGCTGTATAAAATATGTCCTTCACTAACATTTACAGTTTTACAACATTAATGTTTGCTAGTGTTTCTGTTGTTGCAGAGAGCTTGTCAAGAGCTTGTCAGGAATAAACCGGTTGGCAAGCAAAACTATGAAGTCTCAAGTCTCATGTTTATTTGAAAAGACAGAAAATTTGAGCTAGTCTGAACCATATTGTCAAACAGGAAACTCAAAAATCTTCAACTCCGCTAAAGCCAGAGGCGTGATTCAAAGGCGTACTTTGTATTAGGCAAGCAAATCGTATTGCCTCTTTTAATAACCTCTCAGTCACCTGTCTGCCCCCACACATGCTTGTCTATGTACTTTCATGCATATCCACATCACAGTGTAATTGTTACAACAAACATAAACTTTTGGATATGTTTGATCATAAAGGCTTGTCAGCATTTGGAATTTTTTATACTGATTTATCTAAGTGCCTAAAAACATACCGATGGCAAAATTACATGACAAACATCTAAAAGCTTCAATATTTAATAAACTATTATCAGCTATAATTTTTAATTGTTCGTCTGTTTTTTACTCGTACTCATTTGTTACTGTAAAAGATTATTAATTTATAAACTCCTCAAAATTAATTACTGTAAAACTTCGTTACTATAAACTGCATTGTGCAAGTTGAATTAACTAACTTGCGCTGATTATGCTAAATAAGTCAAAAATACTTGCAGGTAAAAACTAAAATCATAGGTGAGCATTTGTCATTATTTTGCCAACTTTATCAATCATTTGATTGCAAACATAAAATACAAGATACTATGTCAAGCACAAAAGTGCAGCATGACTTTTGATATTCGTGTAAACAAAAAGGTGTCAGCAAAGCTGTTTAAAACGAGCAAAGAAGTAAAGCTTTTTCAAAAAATGTGCGGAAATTGTATGCACTGACAAGAATTTCGCATGCAGAGCTTGGTTTATTCAAAGAAATCTAGGCTTTTTACAATTGTTTGCTAATAAACGATTACTGCTCATTTGTATCGCTTCTTGTTTATTGATTAATACATACGAATGCTTGCTTATTGCTAGTTGCTAAGTGTTTGTTGTTATTAGATTGTTGCTAGCTGCTAATTGCTAATTGCTTATTGCTAATAGCTGGTTGCTAATTGCTAATTGCTAATTGCTGGTTGCTAATTGCTAATTGCTGGTAGATTATTGCTGGTTGCTCATTGCTAGTTGCTAAATGCTTAATGCTGGTAGCCTATTATGTACTATTCATTGCCTGTTAATCATTGCTTATTTTCTATTGTTCCATTCCCATTGCTCTCTTCTACTCATAAAAATACAGACATAGCCCTGTTTTGGGTTAGCAACCCGTTATCTTTTGATAAAAAACTTGCGAACATGAACGCGTTTAAAGAAAAAGCATATTTTAGCTTCATGTACTCTGGTACCAAATAAGTCCAAATGACCATGGTTATTGAGGCAGTATATTTAGAGAGATGAGAGACTCAAGTACAATGATATGATTGGTCACTTTATTTTACATAGTCATTTAACTAAGAATGGCGGCAAAACTGATTTCTGTTTTAGCATTCACATCCGCCACTCTTGTCATTTAAAATTTTTTTCATACATTTTTGCTAAATAACACTGAAAAAACCTTTAATATTTTTAAAGTTATACATGCACGATATAAAAAATAGCTAATTTCAAACATAAATAGGCCTAATCTTTTTTAAAATGAATTCTTGAAAATAAAACTGTAAATACTTATAGTATTTTCTGTTTCATAATTTTTAAGTGTTATGTAGTATGTAGAGTTTGGCTTCGATGAAGATAATTTCTTAGATTCGTTTAAAAAGCCAATTGTATTCAGACATTTGCTTACACCAAACATGGCTAGTACAAATGATGGTCAAATATTTTACCTGAATAATACATGTACAAGAACTATAAAAAGGTTTATGACAAATTTAAAAAGTATGATATTAAATATCCGCTGACTCATAGCAATATACAACCAAATTATAATATTTTTATCCATAGCTTCTCTATTCTCTTTAGATTACAAATTATTTCAAACTTTTCTCATTTATCAACTTTTTGTCTAGTTTGAGTGTTATTTATGAGCCACCCCAAGTCGCAGTTAAAAAACAAAAGCCCATTTCTGAAAAATAATTATCAGACTATGCTTAGCACTCACTATTAATGTCTTTAAAATCACACGGCGGCATTTGTAAATGTGAATATTTATGTTGTGGCACCAGCATTAATCCACCAAACTGTTTTTAATGGCATAAAAACAGTTTGACGTGGAAGCTAAGTACATCATAAGATGGTTTGCTTTGGTCAGGCTTCCTACTCAGCTATGGACATTAAACCGATTGGCCCACACAAGCATTTAAAAATGAGAGATTGAGCATTTCATGATTTGAAAATAACCAAACAAGCTTGCATGGAATGTACAATTGCACAGGAAATACTCTGTTGCATTTGAAACCGCTCCAAATTCTATAAACGTACTATTTTGCGCAAGAGAGGAAATTTTTGAATTCGCTGAAGGATGCTACTGATCCATTTTATATTTGATCTGCTGATTTCATTTGATAATTGCGTAAATTTATTTGGAAAGTTTCCCATCAGCTTCAATACACATGTTCACCTCAGGTGACCTGTTGAAATAGGTGAGAAAGGTGGATTGCGACTGAGCGTCAAGGCGAGGTGAGGGGAAATGAACTCTCATTTCAATGTCATTGCAAAGTTTGTATATACATGTAATATAACAATGCCTTAGAAAAAATGATTACATTTCTCCTGGTGGGAATTTGTCTGGACCGAATCTCATAAAATTTACATTCCATGAGATAAACTTGAAAGCCGGTTCATGTCTTCCCTTTTACGAATTAAATCGCAGAAATTTAAAACAAAAATATAATTGCTTTATAACAATATGAATGCAAATAATTTCCTGGCACGTGTTTAATATTGTTATTAATGTTTGTTACGATTTGATGTTTAGTTTTAAAAAAATTAAGTTTGTAGCTTTTTTTACATATGTTCTTTCGCATCACTCTACTCAGATACGAATAAGCAGTGAGCATCCTGCGGCAAGTGACCTTGAGTTTATATGCCAATAACCTTATATTCATATAACTATACAAACATACCAGTAATACACCTGCTCACTACACAAGAAGCAACAGTTTATTTGTATCTTCTATTTTGAAACTTGCTGCCAACCCTTGCAACGCTGCCTTTTGATGTGACGCTTCCTTTGCAGACATTGTCCGAAGAGCACTCACTAGAAAGCAGCACTGGCATAGTTCGACTGCTGCTTCTGCTCGCTGTAGATACGAGCACTGGAGAGGGCTCATGACTGCTGGACGCTATGGGGCTTGGGAAGGCTTGCTTGTTTGCTTTGATGCAATGCTCCTCCCAGGCAGTGCTATTATGCACCATTACCTACACGTAATGCACATTATCAATGAGTTGTCCTCTCTTGTGTGAAAATACTCTTGAGCTATATAATATTTCTGTGCATAATTAGCTTTAATTTGGTGTATAAAATGAATGAGAGTTGTGCTAGAAAAGCGTGTGACCTCTTAACTAAAAAAATCTTTATCGTTATAGGTCGCAGCATAAGTTCATGTAAGGTCGGCAAACGATGAGCGCTTTGACGCAAAACGTTCGGACGCAAGACTTTTTGGTGCAGGTTGCAAGCTCAGAAGTTATCCATTTTTTGTTGTAAAATACAGCTCAACAAATTTTAAGTAAAAAGGAAAAAGGAAGATTTTTTTTACTTAGCGGCTCCATTTACATATTCAACAAACAGATGTAGTTAACCAGATCCTTCCATCAAATTTTGGTGATGTGGACATAAAAATTCATGTAAAAGAAGACACTAAAGATGGTGAAGAGATTAACAAAATAAACGAGCACGGCCACAGATCATCAGTTGCATCAACTGAAGCTGCTCACATTAAATGGCCAATAAAACACTGAGTACAATACTGAACTGGAGCATACTCCTAACCAAAATAAAACTCCAATTTAATTTTTAAGCATTTCGAAAAAAAATGTATTATGTATGAACTTCCATGAAAAAATTCATATTTTTAAAATTTTCTTGTTATTATCATTGTGTTATTTATTTACTGTACATCAGCATAGATAATTTTTTCGGTGAAAAAATTGCTGTGCTAAAAAGGCTGACATCAAAAGGTCTGGGCCAGAAAGCCCTGAACTGCTTAAACCTTCAAAGTATTTTAACCTTTGCTCATTCAAGAAGTGACAGTACCAACATGTAAGTCACTGAGTTTTATGGGAACTTATGCTAGCTCTCCCAAGCCTGTGGTCTAATGATACAAAAGGTGGCTAATAAAATATGGTGAGCAACTGAAATTGTCCGTGTAAAAGAAAAAATGTTGTACTTGGCCTTGATATCATAGCCTTAGTTTTTTGGTGGATAGCTTGTGAATTCTACTCACCCATTCATCTATTATTGGACTGACAGATTGCTTATGGTCTAACAGTGTTTTAGTACTCTTGCTCTGGCTATGAGTACTCTGAGAGGTTCTCTGTTTGTCTGTAACAAGACGTGGCAGTTCTTTTGGATAACATTGATAACAAAAATTGTACCAATCATTCTTTCAAAAAGACTTACTATAGACCTAATTGTACAGGATGTACGTAGTTTAATTACAGAATTGTCTTCTTTTTATTTAATTTGCCGGTTTTCCTACTTCTGTCTATTCAAAGAGATCTGTATGAGATGAATCTAAAGCAGAATAATTTGGTGGCCTCTAAACCAAACTAAACCGTCTATGAGCATATGGCAGTTGTCTTTGATCAGTTGAGTTGTCTACGAAATACTAGATTTTGAATGAAGATATCTTCAACTCTCTAGAGTGATATACGAGTAAAGATAAGCTACCTCTATTTAAAAATCAAAAAGGCTTCCGTGAATATTTTGTCACACACAAAATGACTTCCACATCAATTGGCCGGGTACACGATATGGCTGACCAATTGAATGTTGAAGATGACAACAATAGACAAGTTGCAAATTAATTGCACATGCGATTATAACCAGCCAGCAATTATAAGAGTTAGAAAAATGTATTTAAAAAGAAAATGACTATAAAAAATGTTTCCAATTTTTACCATCAATGATGTCTTTTAAAGACCTGTTTCTTTCATCTAAGCCATCAAGCAAGCAAAAATGCATGTGGCATGATCAAATCTGTACAGATTGTTATCTTCAACCATAAAGAAAATGAAATGTTCAGAATTTAGCCCACATAATAATTCAAAAACATATTTTTATAGCTGTTTAGTGTACATATTTGAAATAAGGACAAAATCAGGATTAATTTAATATATAATTTATGGCTAATGTCTAAATTCGCCACGAGTAACAATATTGTAAATGATAATTTTAGTTGTCAACCCAGTCCAGTTCATTTTATGTGTGCCACTTCAATACCACTTCAATTAAGTGTGAATACAGAACCTTGAATAAGTACTTTCTTACCAAAACACTTGCCAATATTAAACTGATATCCACCAGGTTTATATGAACATCTGTCTTAAGGCGTGGTCACACGAGCACCGAACCAACGTAGGATCGGTTCGGTTCGGAGGCTGGTTCGGTTTGTGGCACATGTCACACGGCATCCAAAGTCACTTCGCTTCCTAGATACCATACGTATAGAGACAGGACACGGTTTCATTAGTAGTTGTTATGTATTTGAGTTAAATATTTCTATTGTAAACAAAAAACTTTGAGGAACATTTATAAATTATAATTACACAACAGATTTATCAGAAGATCGTTCAGCTGCTCAAAATAAATCACTCGATACAAAGATTTTGCTAACCCTTCCCATCAACATAATTATATTTTTTTATTAACATATGAATGTTTTTCTATGCTGAGTACATAACAAACAAAAGCAGTCTTTATCACAGTACTGTGGTTTTACATAAATAAATCAGTCAACGATACTTCATCAGGATGAATAAGACACATTACTTATATTCTACATGAAAGAAAATCACAACCATTCCCTTACATTTATGCAAAACTTAAGTGCAACATCTTACATTTATGCATCCCAATCACAAATCCGGGTGAACCTTGTCGTAAATTGCTTCATGTTGTTTATTTAACGAAATAAAAGTATTGTCCCATTTCTTTTTTAACTTTGTTCACACGCACGTAAGGAGAAATGTGACGCGTGCTCGCTAGAATTTTAGAATTTTAACCAGCCAATAAGAGCAAGGTTTCAGCACGAAATTTCGAGCAGTACCGAAATAGTTCGTTTCGGCTAAAAATGTCTTCGGCTGAACTTTTTACAGCTGAGAGCGACGTCGTTTTGCGTCATTTAGTTCGGTTCGGTGCTCGTGTGACCACGCCTTTAGAACTTCCAAGACATCTGCTTTTGCATTGTCCACTTACGTTGGCTCAATTCAACCCTTCACCAATGCAATTTTGCCTTGATTTTTAGTTACTGCTCATCATCACCTCTTTTTGACAGTCATCTTGGATTTTCCTTTTCCCATATTCCTTCCTTCTCCTTTTTTCCAATCTCATGTAGTTCACTTCCGATATCTGATCTACTGACTCTAACTAGTCGCTCACCCACCTTGACCTTTAGACCCTTATTGAGGCCACCAACTTTTACAAAGCTAATTATCACGATATAATCCACATCATCGCTAGTAAAAAATCTGTTTCCTTGAAACAGCGAAACAGGAAATGCCCTACCTTCTCGAGCTGAGCTCTTACTGGCTAGTAACATGGGAGTAGATGGCAAGGGAGCAGTCGACCTCCTTGCATACGCTTGCTGCCCAATAGTTTTTTTTATCCTTATCTGTGGTTGGATGTCAGCAGGTTTAGAAGAATTTTGTATTGAAGCAATCAACAGTTCTTTCTCCGATTCACTATGAATAGCAAACAGAATTATAAAATCATGTCAGATGTGAATTATTAATGATAGTCTATAACTTGAAATCATATAAGGTTGCCCACAATATTCTAGAAGGCTACTCATTGACTTTCTCTAAAACAAGTCCCAAGTTGGTTTAACCTTGACCTATATTTATAATGTTTAGTAAGTGCATGTGTACTTGCAACCCTTGCGAATGATTGCAAAAGATTATGTAACACTGCCGGAAGATGCTCTTGGAAGTCATAATATTTCTAAAATACAAGATCCTGATATAGGTTATAACTTTTAACAGATTACAAAAAACAGATTAATTCGAGACGATTTGAACTCTCTCAGAACTGAATTATCTTTAAATAAGCTTCTAGTGGATATCTTGACAAGAAAACGTGACTCTGCACACATGTGAATAACGGTTGTTGACTCTGAGTCGTACTTTGTTTACAGAGATGCGAGTTGCAGGCGCAGGGTTGGTGGCCTTGTGTTCATTGCCTTTTATAATCTTTGCAAGTAGAGACATAAACTGCCAAAAAGCAAAAAGTGCACCTGAGGACTGCGACAAGGCAATGTCTTCTGAAAAAAGTTCAGAATTTTTTGCAACGTGACATTGCTGTCAATGTGCTTGCTGTTGTCAAGTCTTCAACCCTTGCAAGGTACTTTTTTGCCTCTGGTTATCACATCACGCAGCCTGAATAATATCTACTGCTGTCATTCAGCTTGTTTATAATTACAATTTAAACAGAAAGAATTATCCAAAGTATTTTTATTACAAAGTTATTTTAAAAAATAACTTTGTAATTGTCTCCTTAAACTTGATTTAAATGGCAGAGATAAAAACTAATGTTTTATCTTTGAAGTATGACCAACCACAGCTTTTTAAATTTAATACTATCATGATATAACCATTACAAAAAAATGCTTCAAATCCATTCTAGATGTATATAGTTTTAGCTTGTTAAACTTTGGCCTATACTACTCTCAAAATGGTTTAGATAATAGACTAACAAACACATAAAACTACTATAGATTAGCTCAGCTGTTTTGTTGGATGTTTGGCACTTAGGCTACCTTGTGGCTACCTTGCATCTTAAGTGCACTCACTTTTTGTTGAATGGTATTTTTTAGGATAAGCGTAATTCGTGTAATAAGAGTAACTCTTTTGTAATTCGTGTGGCTAGCATTGACCTTGTTTTATTTAGTCAAGGACAAAGCATTGACCTTGTTTTATTCAGTCAAGGACAAAGCATTGACATTGTTTTATTCAGTCAAGGACAAAGCTTTTACAAAGTTTTCCTGAAATACTTTGTTGTCACATCACATTATATCTCCTACAATATAACACAAGACATTATTTTCATGAGTCAACAAGCCGCTAACCTTGGCAGCGATGTATCGACTGGAAAGAGGCTGCTGTCTGGCTGCTCAAGATTAGAGGTGAGAGTACAGGCAGAGCTCCTTTTCTTTCTTGGTGGTTTCTGTGGACGATGGGCGCTTGTCTCTCCCATCTTAGCTACTTCGCATGACAAGGCAGACTCTGAGCCTATTTTAGCCTGTGAACTCGATGCTTCTTGTATATTTCTGACCACGTAAATAACATGATAAAGTGAGAAATTTTTGTTCGTTAGCAGTTAATTTTATACTTGTTACATATATTCAGGGTGCAACTGCTGTGTAGTGGTCAGCACACCAATTCAAACTCAGCGGTGGTATGTTAGGAATTGATTTCAAAGTCGAGTGGCCCATTCAGAACCATATATAAAACTTTAAATTGTTCCTGTGCCAAGAGAGACAATCCTGACAAAGAGCCCTAGGCAGGCAATGAGAAAACTCAAGAATTTTGTTTAGTGTTTTGTTATTGCTATTGTTTTCACGAATAGTTTATACGACTAAGCAGTTTATTGAAATTTTTGTTATAAAATTGTTAAAAGCTTTACACATTTTTAAACTTTGAATGTCAATTTTGTTGTAAATGTGTAAAAACCTTCTTTTTGCTCAAAGAACTAATGGCTTACTCTTCAAGTGATGAAATACACAAAACAGCCAAAGCGTGAATTAGGAAATCAATTTATCTGGTATTGTAAAGTACATTTAAAATATTGGCACCAATCTAAAAACATAGTCTGAGTACCTTGAGCTGGCAGGAAGGGAATGAAAAGGTTTTGGAGTAGAAAACCTTTTGTAGCTTGGATAAATCTTTGGGCTTTTTGGCTTCTTTGCGTTTGAATGGAGGTCTGATGTTTCTCCACTTTGACTGGAGAGAACAGAATACTTCTAAAAGGGACAGTAAAAATTATGGTATTAATTTTTTACTACAAATAAATTACATTTTTCATAATTTTAATTAAAAATGCCATAAAACCTCTAATTGAATGCTACCTCTATTTGAACGCCACCTCCATTTGGCAACCACTTTGACATTCTTTGATCTTTATGAACCCATGACAAAAGTCATCAGTAAAAAGGTGTTCACAAAATCGTACTAATAATGTCTATGTTACATCAATAACAATCAATTTTCTCCAATTTTTCCAACTCCATTTTTTTGTTAAAACTTTGAAAGTAACCCCATAGAAATAATTAATACTGGTAACTGTATGAGACTAATAGAAAATAGTTCCTTGTTTAACGTGGTCTTGATTTTTTGAATGATTTTTTATGCAATATTATTAAATATAGATATAAAATAAAAAACTTTTTTTTCAAAATTAAAATGAAATAAAAATTGAAAGCTCTAACAAATTGCAAAGAAGGACACAGGCTTCAATATTATCGCATGCTAATTGAAAGTAATAGATATCAACTGGTAAATATATTTCTTGGCTGTTTGATACTTATATATTAAAGGATTTTTAACAAGGTAGAGGTAAGTTAACTGATTTATTGTATCCAAAAGGGATAATGTCGCTTCACCAGAAGGAGAGTGCAAAATATAGGCGACATTCGTTTCGCTCGTAAATGGGCTAGATTTATCTTCGCAAAATTCTGACGAGCCATTTGAAAAATACAATGCCAGTCTTTATTTAAGTGCTACTTTTATTTGACTGCCACTATAAAGGAAGGGTTGAAAAATAAAGTGCCATTACGTTCACTTAAAGGTTTTACGATAAATGCCTTGATTCCATAAAAAACATCTTCAGAACACAAAAGTTTACTGCATCAAACATGAAATAAAAACTTGAAGATAAAATATTTTGATAGAAGATAATGTGTACATGCTAAATCATAACACATGTTATTTGTGATAGAGGACGATTAAATTTATCCGTGAAAAGACAATTCCTATTTTTTCACTTGAATTGCTAAATCTATATGTATATTTCTCAAAGTATGTCTGTTTTTTGTCCAGGCATGTCCAGCTATAGATTTAATTAGAACAGCTAATAGCTGGGCAACGATGCTGACGCAATGTCATGGCCTACTGGCATTGGAAACCTAGTGCTTATTAACTAGCTTAGTGGAATTTTTCATTGGCAATATGCCAGGTCATTTAGCAATGGCCTGCCATTTGCTGGAGAGTTGCCTGCCAGCAAGTGGTAGGCAAATCTCATCACTTCTCATTGTTTATAATGTGATTTTTAATACCCGAGCAACGCCGGGAGGCACCGCTAGTCTACAATATATGTATAACCTAAAATAGCCTAAGTATTTATTGGTAGTCTATTCAACAACAACCACACAACTGTTTATACATGTATATCTGCAGTATTATATAAACAAAATTAAATGGACCAGTTGTTGTCACAGCCTGTGCTCCAACTTGAGTTCTTCATACAATTCTCAGGGTGTGCTTTATGCTTACCTTTTCTACTCTACCTGGATGAATGAGCTTGCTCAAGAATTTCAGTCTATCTTTTACTCGAGCTTTGACTAATGAGGGTGGAATGATACGGCTCTCGTACACAGGAGATCTTTGGACCACAGCTACTTGTTCACTATGCGACTTCATAGGAAGCACCTGCACTCCAAGCTTCTGCACTCTTTGAGGGGCTGCCAGCAGCAATTATAATAGTTTCATTCATAATGTTTATCTTGAGCACAGGAATTTGATTAGAAAAATGCAAACAAAAAATGGTATGATTCAGTTTACAGAATTTTACAGACCAGCTTTAAATTTACTCTGAGATGATTCATATGTTAAAACAATGTCAACTATCTACTTCACATGTTGAAACAATATCCAGTATTCACTTCATGTTAAAACAATATCCGATATCTACTTCATGCGGTAAAACAATATATAATACCTATTTCATATGTTAAAACAATATCTAATATCTACTTTATATGTTAAAACAATAACCGATATTTATTTCCTATGTTAAAACTATTATGTCAGAACAAATAATCTTATAAGAAAACGCTGTAAGTTAATTTATTCAGTTGTTTTTAACTAACTGCTCAGTTTGGTCAATTTATGTTCAAGTAGAATTGTTGTACCTGATGCAGTTGAGAATTCATCACGAGATGAGAGGGTGGCAGACTGTGCCGGCATTGTTACCGTTGGAAGTCGGTCAGGTTGTGATTTTTTAGCAGGGCTGGATGCATCTAGAACAAATGACAATTATAAAGTTTTTACGCATTTCTTTTTCAGTTCAAATTTTATGCCAGCAGCTGTTTTCTGCATGTGTAATTTTTTTCATATCAAGTTGTTCCTAGACACATTTGATGGAATTATATTTTAGAATGTTCTTTTAACTTTATAAACAATTCTTGCTGACAGCTCATAGTTATTGAAATATCTGAAAAACTTACCTATACCTAGCTGCTGAATATGGAACATGAATATGGAACATGAATATGGGCCATGAACATGGAACATGAATATAGGACATGAATATGGGACATGAATATGGAACATGAATATGGGACATGAATATGGGACATAAACATGGAACATGAATATGGAACATGAATATGGGACATGAATATGGGACATAAACATGGAACATGAATGTGGAACATGAATATGGAACATGAATATGGAACATGAATATGGAATATGAATATGGGACATGAATATGGAACATGAATATGGAACATGAACATGGAACATGAATATGGAACATGAATATGGGACATGAATATGGGACATGAATATGGAACATGCATATGGAACATGAATATGGAACATGAATATGGAACATGAATATGGAACATGAATATGGAACATGAATATGGGACATGAATATGGAACATGAATATGGGACATGAATATGGGACATGAATATGGAACATGAACATGGAACATGAATATGGAACATGAATATGGGACATGAATATGGGACATGAATATTGAACATGAATATGGAACATGAATATGGGACATGAATATGGGACATGAATATGGAACATGAATATGGGACATGAATATGGGACATGAATATGGAACATGAATATGGAATATGAATATGGGACATGAATATGGAACATGAATATGGAACATGAACATGGAACATGAATATGGAACATGAATATGGGACATGAATATGGGACATGAATATTGAACATGAATATGGAACATGAATATGGGACATGAATATGGGACATGAATATGGAACATGAATATGGGACATGAATATGGGACATGAATATGGAACATGAATATGGAATATGAATATGGGACATGAATATGGGACATGAATATGCAACATCAATATGGAACATAAATATGGAACATGAATATGGAACATGAATATGGGACATGAATATGGAACATGAATATGCAACACAAATATGGAGCATGAATATGCAACACGAATCTGGAATATGAATATGGAATATGAATATGGAATATAAATAGGCCTAGCAATATGAACAAGCTTTAGAAGTAGATCTTTCTTCTGGGTTTTCCACACAGGTACCCTTATTGCAAGAAACACTGAAGGTGTGCCAACTAGTACATATTTGTAACTAGAAAAATCTTTACCAGGTGTGAGCCACTAATTTTATAAAAAGCTGCAGAAGCTGTTCGAATTATTGCACTTCTTATTCCTACACCAGGCTATGAGGGCGCAACAAACCGTCTGAGTATTATTTTTCACCTTCACTGCATGCTTTCCCTACATCCTTCACCGGCTCTGTAGATTTGCTTGGACTCGGGTAGGCACTGCTAGCAGAGCTTCCTAAAAGTTTCAGTGGGGGTACTACAGGCTGAACTGTTGCAAAGTTTTCCTTCTCTGATGTAGTTCTAGGGCTTCTAACTGACAGAACACCATCAGTAGAGCTGCTTTCTAACCTAGATATATTGGAAAATACTGAATGCATGAATTAAGAATATTCAACTGAATACTTTGATAATGGAGCCCGTGCTATATCACTCACCTTAGCGGCCTTTGTATTTCTGCTGACATAGACTGAGTTCTATTGTGATGAAGTTTGTGGGCGCTTTCTAGACATTTACTTATTTCCTTTTTAACATCCCCTTCTGTAATTCCTATGATAAGAACCAATAATAAAAAAAATCAAGCGTGTTACCAAACTAAACATTAGTCAAACACATTTAATGCTTCAAGTTTGTATAAGAAGTTGTCTCCTCTCACCAGCTTGTTTAATAAAGAGGAGAAGATTTTCCATCTGTTTGATGTTTTCAGTACTTCTTGACACCTGAGAAATTTTCTTTCTTTGTTTAACTGACTCATTAAGATTCTTTTCCATTCTTCTCATTTTCAAGTCATCTGAAAGAACAATTGAATAATTTTCTCAAATTTGTTGCTTCTGCATCCGGTAAAAGTTCAGTAATTTAATCATAAAGACAGCTGAAATTAATTAAACCTTTTGCTGATACTGTTTTATTTGAAGGGTATTCAATTGGCTTCTTCAAAACTGTATCTATTCTTGTTGCGTCGCCGTTTTGAATTTTATTCTTATAACCTTTGTCAGTCACTGATAACCAGTTTGTTTTTAAACCCCTTTCCGACATGCTTTTGTGTTGGTCTTCCTTGGCAGACTTGGCATCGACAGGTACTTTTAGCAATTTGGGCTTAAGATGTTCACCTTGCATACGAAGAGGGAGTCGAAAAGATTGCTTTAACCCTTTACATACTGACTCTTGGTGATTGTTTATAACCTCTGACCAAAGTTTCACCATCTTATCAGTTGGTTGAACAGGTTCATAGTGGACAGTAGATGGTGAGATGCTTGCTGAATCTTGCGGCATCTGCTCGTCTTTTGATCTGTTGGTAAAAATTAATGATTCATAGTTTTGTTTAGAACCTTGTGAAGTCTCTATAGAATGTTGTTTGATTTTTCTTTCCTTAGCTAAGCGCTGATTGTTTGTTGGTTTAGAACTGTAAGAATCATAAATGTTTGGCATTTGGTCAAAATTTTCGCCGATGATATGGTTTCCTTTCCAGTTCTTCATACCAGGTCTGTCAGCAATGCAGTTGGGAACCTTGTTATTGACATTATATGTAGAGTCTGTATGATGGCGCATGCTTACTTTTGCAGGGTTCTTTTTTCGGGTTGGCGCTTGCCACCACCCCTTTCGCTTAAACTCCAAATGCCTCTCATGCACCATCTGATTCGTTGTCGATGTGTATGAGCTTGCTGATGAGTTTGGAGACTCTGTCTGCATCGAAGACCAGAAATCTACAATTTTGGAGATATCAAATCGAGCATTTTCTCGCTGGATTTTACTTTGCTTGTCACATGAAGATGTAGATATACCGCTGAACTCGGCTTCTATGTCTTTGGAAGTTGTTGCACCCTTTGTTGGGTCATTGTAGCGTGTTTCCATTTTCTTATTAAGAGTTTTAATAGATGTGTTTCTGTTCTCTTTTTTGGCAACATTGGTCTTCTGAGAGACCTTTTCTTTAACAGACCTGATTGATTGAAGAAAATTACTTCTATAAGGTGTTTGCTTGCACCTAGTTAACTGAGGTGAGATTTTCTCTTCAAAAACTTCTGTTTCAAGCTGAAGAGAAGTTTCCTCTTGCAGATCTGTCTGTATGGCCCTGTCCACTACGCTGACAGTACATGCCTCTCTGCTCAGCTCCCACTTTCTACGAAGAGTCGTGCCAGCAGGCTGGACCTGAGGACTTGTTTGACAGGATTTGGCTTCAGTTGGCCGAACAAAGATGGCCGAATACAGCGCTCCTTGTAAGTGGTCTGTCTGTCAACAGATGGTTTCAGAATTTGAATAAACTTTAAATTATTGTACCTAAACTGTCAGTTCAAAAACAATCACTTTTTGATACCTCTCTTTTGTCAACTTCACTGCTGCCTTACTACACGGCATGACACTAATTGATCAGCTACAAGCGGGTTGCTAAGCAACACCTCTAGATGTCAACAGTGATTGGTGCAAAAGGTAAACATATTTAGATAATTTTTTGTTGCTATTTAAGGCTAAATTAATGCTTGAAGTAAAATTCACCGAGCTATATAACAGAAACAATTACCTCGATGTGCATAGGTTTGTTTGAAATCTTTGTTGCTAAATTGAAGAGTTACAAAATAAAATCAATTGGGTAATTTTAAATTATTTTTTATCTAAAACTAATCTTGCACCCCGTTATTTTCTGTTATTCTATTTGTTTGTCAGGCTGATGATTACTTTGTACATTTAATTTAATTTCCACAAATTATAATAATGCTGAAGGTTTCGGTTGATTAGATTATAAATTTGACAGAACACAAGACTGATATCAGGTCAAAAAGTCATGGCTCTTGTATCTGAACACATTACCACGGGTTCCCGTTGGTTGGTCTTTTTTTCTCTCATTGCTGAATATTATAATCAACAACAAATTTTTACGTTTTTAGAGTTAAACAATAAAACTACAAACTATAAACATAAACAGAGTAAACCTTTTAAAATTATTAGAAACAATTAACATTGCAACTGGAATATTTTGTCTGTTATTTTTCTGAATAACTCAAAGATAGAATAAAAGAGGGCTGTTACAAATAACCTTAGGTTTTTAAATTCTTATATTTCGTGAAATATTCTATAAACAAATAATTTCAATTTGGATCATAGATATTTTAATTTTTTTATAGATATTTAATTCTTAAATATCATATAGAATATGTATAAAATGTTGAACTTCATCAGCGGGACCACTGCTGAGCTCAATGTTTCTTAATTGGCTTTTCAAATAACTTCATAATTTTATGTATTAGGTACAGAAATTAAAAGAAGTTCAAAAGTTGAAAAAAAGTTAATCTTTGGTAAACTGTTTGGATTATCTCGTTAAATAGTGACAGGAAATCATGTCAAACAAGGAGTGTCTTTGTACGAAGCAATAAGCTGATCAGAAGGCAGGCCTATACTGAACTTCCTTCTTGCTATATAAACCAAAGTGGCAATGCGCGTGCTAAATGTTCATTGTCTTAGCAACTTATAAACAGTACACTGATTGGTTAATTTATCCGCGATGTCCAGGCTTACCTGTGTGGCGCTAGAGGTCAGAGTCCCAAAAAGTGGTTGTTTCAAATCTACAGAGGGAGTAACCTTTAACAAAGGTGATGATGGTGCAGCCTCCGCCTGAATCTCTCGAAAGTGCACCTCAAACTTCTGCCTCAAAGTTCGAAAACTAGGCAATGGAGTTTCTTCAGGCGTGACTTCTTCGTCGGTCGAAAGATTTGTTGTTTCCTGTAAGTTTGAAGTCACTATTAATTAAGTATCTTAACATGTTTTCAGCAGCAAACTTTCTTCATATATTTTTGTAGAGAATGCATAAAATAAAAATACTATTTGGAGTCATTTTCTTTTTTTCTATAGGTACCTTTATTGTCTATTACAAGCCACACAAATTGCTGGTGGCAAAGCAGGTTGAACTGCCTTTCTGCAGCAAAAACGTAATAAAGCAGTTAGTTTGAGAATGTTTTTCTACTTTACTGATAGCTGTAATTACCTTATTTTTAATGACTTGGTCTCTTTCACTCTCAGACCCAGAGTGTAACGCTTCTATTTCTCTTAGCAAATTTTGTCTCAGATTCGTTCCAGGGTTCATGTCTAAAATGAGCAACCATATTGTGAAGGATACTTTGAGAAACGATTTCAACTGTTGACTTGGATGAACTATTTCAGTTTTGCCGACACTAAAGTAAAAAACTTTTGAACAATCTTGAGCAAGTTTATTATTTGAAGTTATGTTTAAGTTTGAACAATTATTTTGAGCAAGTTTTGAAGTTATGTTGTTAAAACTACATGCAAGCATTGGAATAACTTCCATCGTCTAAAACAAAGATCAGAGTCTGAAGTCGCAGACTTTGTCTCTTGATAACAATTTAAAAGCGTTAGGAACATGGTTTTAGGAGTATCTTTTACTAATAACTTTTGTATTCACAACAGAAAATTTTTTTGTTCATTTAATTGATAGTTGATGAATGCAGTTGATGAAAGTGGGTTATGTTTAGTAGTTGTCCTACCTTGAATAAGAGTAGGCGTATTTTCAACTTCAAACGTAGTATGACGCTTCATGTTAAAGCTCTCTTCGAGGTTTAAATCTACTGAAACTTTGGCTTCGCCTTTGTTTGTTGAACTCTGTGATACTATACCAGACAGGAAGTCACGAGTGCTGTAATAATATTGACAATAATAATAATAATATAGATAAATAAATCGCAGAAGTTTTAAAAATGCTAGTTTACAAAAGAAATAAAAGTGTTTCGAATAACCAAATTCTCCAAATAATCTTTTATCTTTTGCAACTTTATACATGAAATAATATTGGCTTGTTTTTAAATTTCTACATCAACAAGATGTGTTATGAAATAATGGTGTAAAACACTAACATTCACTTTCAGCTGGTAAGAAATTTAATAAAAAAAGAGTTATTGAATAATTTTTGTGCAATTTCTGTCGATTCTTTCACTTAATATCAAACCTAAAAACAACGAAAAAAACAACTTAACAAACTATATTTGAAACTAAATTTTTTGGCAGGCAATTTGCAATTGGCAATTGGATAAATAATGTTTGCATTTCAACATTTCTGCAGTGTAAGTAATTTTAGACTTGTCTCAATTGTTTTATTTTTTCTTTATGGTGTATTTAAACAATTTCTGCTTTCCCTGTTTATTTAAACAAATATAAATTATGCATGTATTATTATGTAAAATAATGGTAAATGATTATATAAATTGTTATAATAATTTATATTATGCAGCCCAAATTGTTTATTTATGTGCTAAAAAAATGCATACATGTCAAAAATTAAAAATTATCTTTCTCTACAACAAAAGACTAAAAATGTTGCATACATTCACAAAATAACAAAAACTTACAAAAAAGCAAAATTGAAAATGCAGTAAGCCCAATTGGTAAATCTCGCTGACTATTGAGACATGTGTTATTGTCTATCACTCTGAGCTATAATGTATGCCTACAGTATAACGATATTCAGCGATGTATATAGCTGTTAAACATTGTTTTTCTCGCAACTAAAGTCTATTCAGTTTGCTAACATAAGACCCACAATTATATTATAAGTCAAACAAGGTTTATAGCCAAACATTGCATGCAAAGTTGTTGCTGTAATGTTTATCACATATTGAGCAAAGTTCTTAGCTAGCCTTTTAGAAGAAGGTATAACAATAAAAATAATGATTTGTGCATTGTTGATCTGTGCTACAACTAAGTCGATAGCTTCAAAAATGTAATCAAGAAAACTTATTCAGAAAATTTAATCTAGATTCTTGAATATCCAATTGAGTAACTTCAATTGAATAAATGTTTGTGAAATGGGCAGGCTCAACTGAAAATAGCGACTAAAGTGGTGATGCCCATGAATTTTCTCTCTTATGAAATTTGTATCACAAAACCCAAACATTTTCCTGTTTCTGATGCTTCCGCGAGAGGCAGCGGTAAGAGGAACTTTTCCCATATTGGATTTAAAACTTCAAACATATGTATATAATCACTCACAAAACTGCTTTGAAGAAATACAACATTTGTTTAAATTGCTAAAGCAACAAACATACCATTTGTCAGGAGAAGTTGATCCACAAGAAGCCGTGTACATAGAAGGTGAAGACCCTGCGGATTGTACCACTAAGGCTTGTGGCCTGTTTTCGGCACTTGGGTCATTGAAATGCTTGCAAGTTTCAGAATGGCAGGGCAAGAGAGTACACTTTTCTTTAGAGGTTAACTGCTGTTCATTTAGGTAGCTCGTCGAATCCGTAACAGCTCGATGAATGCACAAGTCACAATGAGTAGAGAGTTCCATATTTTAGCAAAGCAGTCATGACGTAGAACGTTGACAATTCTTTTTGAATGAGATGGCGTCATGTGTTTTTACGCAATGTATAGCGCAAAGTTTGCCTGGACACTAAAGCTGGGTGTACGCTAGTTGACAATCCGCTAGTAGCTTTAAATTAACTTTTCTGACTTGCAGTGTTTGATTTGCCAGTGAGCAGACCGACCAATCTACACTGTGAATTGATATTATGTGCTCAAATATGTTTTTCATGCTTATTGGTTATTGGCGCGTGTCAGTTTGTATATATGCTTTGGTTTTTTCCAAGTTTATCAAATGAACCCATAATATAATTTTTAATAATCATATATTAATAATTATTAAAATTGTAATATACTGAAAATAAAAAAGACTTCTAGTTTGTTGTGTTTTTGACCATTTTTTGTTGTATTTAGGCATATTCGGCAAGTTTTAGTGCTGCCTATTAAGGCAAAACATGCTATTATAAACCTGCATTTTATACTTGAACCGTTCAGATGTACGCTACAGTAAATCATAGTTTTTGTACTTATGTATATATATATATAAAATTGTTTCCTCACCCCGGATACCCCGCATGGGTGGTAAATTCTGCTCTAACTCGGGTCTCCTACCAGAGACCTGGGAGTTTGAGCACTCGCCTCAAGATCTAAGCTGTTCCCAATAGCGCACTTTTCTGCAACTCACCTGAGTTGATTGCTGTTGGTATTTGGGCAAGCCACATTTTATGTGCCGGTGTTATTGCGCCCAGTTATATATATATATATATATATATATATATATGTATATATATATATATATGTATATATATATATATATATATACATATATATATATATTCAGTCGCCATTCAGTCAGACAAAGAACATTGTCTATACTCAAGCGCTTCAGTGATACACTAGCGGTATGGGCCGCAAATTTTCATCAATATCTTCCGCAGCGACGGTAACCTTTCATTGTTATTATTCACAATTTTTTTTATATTTTTTATTTTGTATATCATACTTCTATCAATTTATATTTTTTGTAATCATTGTAGTAGAACATACTACATTTAGCCATTGCTTGCTAATTATTTCACGTTTAAACACCTTTACTGGTGTCTTCTTTATTTTGTAAACTTTTTGTATTGGCATAAACTGCCTTGTTCATGAAATGTTTTAGAGAATTTATATTTTTTTATATTTTCATTGTCATGTAATAAGCTTTGTGTACAACAATAAAATTTTTGAGATATTAAAAACATGTACTGTATACATGTTTGGTGATTAATATGCCCACTGGGAAACCCTCCACCTTAAAAAAATTGGTAATGCGCCATTTTTCTACCACTTGGGTATTGTGGAAACGACATGTTCACTAATATTACAAAACTTTCATTTCATTCATGGTTTTTACGTTATTTCTTTGAATTGAAATAACTTCTACAATCAGTTCTATTTAAAAAAGTTCTCTTTGTTTGTATGGATCTGTAATAACTTGTAAAATCTGTAATAACTTAGAAATTTTTTTTTAATTAGAGTTATTCTAGCCATACAATGTGAAAAAGTTCAAAAGTAGATTTTCAAATTTTCAAATGTTGCATTTAAAATGTGTGCGTAATTAAACTGTCTTTTTAAACTGGCAACACTTTTATATATACAGTTTTTAACAAGTTTTTAATGTAGCATCGTATTATCAGATAACATATGTGCTGCAAATGCTGACTATTAAAATATAACTTATAGACTATAATAATATAATATAGACTATTATTATTAGATACTAAGCATCTCTCTAATCACCTTCTAGTACCCTGTCAACAGTCTTACTAAACTAGTAAGACTAAACATAGTCTTCTATTCTGCTGGTTGCTGCTTTCTGCTTGACCTCTGACCTCTGAGTGATATTTTGAACTTGCATAACAAGTTCACAGAAGTCGTAATTTACAAACTGCAACCATCTGTTTCCTGTTAAAATGCACCTACAAGTTGTTAGAAGTAGAAAATTCGAAAAGTCTCCCTGTTGAGTAAAAACCTTTTGGAGTTTAAAATAAATCTTTCATCATATGAAAGCGGGTCTACAAGAATCTATTGGTATGTGGTTTCCAATGGTTAATTACATAACCGATTTAAAATCTTGAGGTTATCATGGTAACGTTCTCTTTGATGCTAAAAGTAGGTTCTGCTTAAAAAAATTTTTTAAGATAACGTCTCTCTCAATTGCACAATTTTTGGTTACTCATTCAGTTGCATCGTTTAGTTTAGTCTCTGTTTGAAGTAGATTCAAGTTGATTAAATCTTCATGTAAAATACAAATTAGCAAAAGGTTTGATAGCATTCAGCTAAGAGTACTAGTACCCTGGCAGTCTAGTGTGCTATGGGAGGTCATCAGGTGCACTAATAAAGTGCGGGTAATAGCTATACATATAACTATTCTAAAATTTGGGAAGGGGAATGATTAGCATAAATTGTGAATTGCGAAGTGTGAAGCGTGAATAGTGAAGCGTGAATAAAATAAATTAGCAATTTTGAATCCTTTGAGATGGAATATTTCTTCTCAATATTTAAAAGGCCTTCAGACAGACGGATGGACAGACGGACGGACGGATGGACAGACAGACGAACAGACATGGCTGTTAATATAGTGAAGATTAACCAGGATTAACTAGGATTAACTGAGACCCAGCTCAAAATAGGTAAGTGTAAAAACTTAAATTAATAAATAATGAAAATGTAGTGTAGGGCCTACCACGGTACCAGGGTTTTAGTTTACTATTTTACTATTTTAGATTATTTAAATAAAAGCTGTTTTTTAAATTAATTTTTTCATTAACTTTATTTATTAAATCAATTTATTAATTTTTAATAAGCCTTAGATTTTTAAAATAAATGCTGCAACATTTTATGTGTTCTTCACAGTAAATTAGTGTCACAGCAAGTTGGTGTCACAGCAAGTAGGTGTCACAGCAAGTTGGTGTCACAGCAAGTGGGTGTCACAGCAAGTGGGTGTCACAGCAAGTTGGTGTCACAGCAAGTGGGTGTCACAGCAAGTTGGTGTCACAGCAAGTGGGTGTCACAGCAAGTGGGTGTCACAGCAAGTTGGTGTTACAGCAAGTGGGTGTCACAGCAAGTTGGTGTCACAGCAAGTGGGTGTCACAGCAAGTTGGTGTCACAGCAAGTGGGTGTCACAGCAAGTTGGTGTCACAGCAAGTGGGTGTCACAGCAAGTTGGTGTCACAGCAAGTGGGTGTCACAGCAAGTGAGTGTCACAGCAAGTTGGTGTCACAGCAAGTTGGTGTCACAGCAAGTTGGTGTCACAGCAAGTGGTTGTCCAAAATGGAGGCACAAATGAAAGCAGCAGACAATCTTGTCAAATTCCTTAATCTCAGCCAAGTCTATCAGCGTTTGAGTTGAAAAGTAGTAAAAGTAGTCAATGAATATTTTTACAATTGAAGTGAGAAATATTTTCATTTGTGCCTACTAGTGCTTATATAAATAAAATAAACTGCTTTTTGTATGGTCAAAGCTGCCATGGACTAGTGGTATGGAACAACAAGTTAGAGTTATGGAGAAGCGATGACGTGATGGGTGCATAACCGTATAGGTTGTCTACTCCACCAGTGTAACAACACATCTTTTGTGGCCTCTTCATATATTTATTTGCAAAAACTTTTTTACTGCATTGAAAACTGATAGAGCCCTTTCTAGAGTTAGATGTTGTTAGTATTATTTTTAGTTTATGCGAAGCTCGAGATCACCCTGTAGTGAACTTCTAAGCTTTATATTAGACATTGTTAATAATTATTTTTAGTTTAAGCGAGGCTGTAAAACATTTTTAGTTTTATCAGGAGAACTATTTACTTGAGCCACGAGACTTCAAGATTTCGTTAGAGTATTAAAATGTACTTGAACTAACTTGGATGCTACGGAGAGCAATTATTGCAGCTGCTATAAGTATTATGATAGTTGATGCCGGATGGTCCGTTCACCTAATATGTTATCAATTACCTGCATTACTGCAGTGCAAATTGTTAAAGTTATGGGTGGAGACTATCTACATGTAGCACGAGGGTCAGGCATGCTGCCGAGAAAGTGTGCAGCGGATTGTAAAAGGACTGCTCAGGTCTGGAAGTCTCTCCTCTCATCATTGTGGATAGATGATCAATGTAATGGAACTGACAAAGAAAGACAGAGATATACCTATAGACAAAGGATGGGCTTGGGTAATCGTAGCAGGTAACTTATGTCTTATCTCAAACTGTCGAGAAGTCAAAGTTCATCAAGCATATATATATTATTCATTGCCTTGGGTCATGGACATTACCAAATCGATCTGCGTATTATGCGTATGTATTATTAGTGTGATATGGTGTTGAGAGTTTAATAGTTTATATCGTGCATAAACATTCAGAAGTGGCACGGGTCAAGGCTGCTACATGGCTCGAGTCAAGGCTGATACATGGCACGGGTCAAGGCTGCTACATGGCACGGGTCAAGGCTGCTACATGGCATGGACCAAGGCTGCTACATGGCACGGGTCAAGGCTGCTACATGGTACGGGTCAAGGCTGCTACATGGCTCGAGTCAAGGCTGATACATGGCACGGGTCAAGGCTGCTACATGGCACGGGTCAAGGCTGCTACATGGCACAGGTCAAGGCTGCTAATAGATCGATCCATAATATTTACATTGTAAACATGTAGTTAGAACGATATTCACAAGAGCAAGGTCTTCAAATGTAAATGGAACATCAAACATCGCTTAATAAAACTTGTAGTTTCATTTCGTGATTCTGCGCACAATGTTTTTCATGCTACATGGTTTTAATGCACACCATTGTTAGCTGGAAAGAGAGCCGATACACAGGGCTCTACCAGTTTTAAAATCTCGGGCCCGCAGTTGTGACCCTCGGAGGGAATACAACTTTAACCAATTTGTACACAAGGCTAGTATGTGAGAATATGGTGGTAATACAAAAGTCAAGCGTGTTCTGCTGGGTACTAGATATATGCCTCCTTAAATATTTTAAAGTTGATGCGATTATTTTGATCTCTTTGATTTTTTATTAGTTTAAAGTTTCTGATCTTAATTGTGCACAATTATGTCGGGCACCATCAACATGGACGTGGCTTTTCCAACGCTTTCCATTATAAATAAAGCTTCTTCACAATAACTGTATCATCCTTGGCTCTTTCAAAGGACACTTGTTTTACAAGAGTTGCATTCCACTTCACCTTTTTACTAAACAATTTACCAAATATCTGTTATAAGATAAACAGCCAATTTGGTTTGAAAAGCCTTATGAATTTATTCTTTTATTATTTTATAAAAGAGCATTTATAAAAAGCTACTATATAAACAACAAAAAATCTGTTTGTATATTTGTGTGTGTGCGTGCGTGCGTGTGTGTGTGCGTGTGTGTTTATTTACACTGTTTTACGAAACGAACTGAATTAATATGAGTAGCAAATACATGTAAATTATAGAATGGTCTTTTCTTTTTTCGATTCGGTCGTTCGGTAGAATTTATAAGCATTCTAATTCCACATAGACGTCGTTTAGACCACCTATTATTAAACCGAAACAGTCATGTTTTGCCCGAACATCTATGGCGAAATATATTGTTTATAAATTTCACCGCGGTCGTACGAAGCCAATGGAAGGTGACGTGAACGTTTGTTTTTTCTGGCCAACTAGACAATTCTTTTCGCACCGAAAATTACCTACTAAGTTTCTACTTCAAAAAGGTAAGTACTTTTCATTCAATGTTGTATTGTCTATGAATTGCCACACGCCCACTATTTAAAACGTTGGATTTGCCACTGTTCGTTATAGTAAACATCTTCATTTCCTTCTGCATCTGAATTACTTTTACTTTTTTTTCAGCTACGAGTACTACAGAACTACAGCTACTACAGAACTTGCACGGGTACTCTGAGCGTTGCGATAGGTGACGGTGAGAAGAAAGAGAGCAGGGTATGTTACAAAAAAAAGCACACCATCTCATTCACTTTTAGAAACGCTACCAATTGAAAATATCCTTCAAATAACCTAAAAGCTAGAGGTTTTCCCAATTAAAACGCTCACCTCTTGAAGCAGTACAGTGCCTCCTAAGAAGTCTACTGCCAAAATGCAAAAACAGATTGATTCCCATAGAGAAAGAGACTGAATTCGCAAAGCAGCATTTAGACGAGCAGAAACTGCTGAGCAAACACGGCTATGACTAGAATAGGCCAAAATACCTACTGTAGCTGCTAGAAGTGCAGAAACTGCAGAGCAAACACAGCTACGTCGAGAGCAGGTCAAAATAGATGCTGCAGCTGCTAGAAGTGCAGAGACTGCTGAGCTGATTCAAACAGCTCAGAGCGACTGCTACAGCTGCCAGACGTGCAGAAACCACTGAGCAGATTCAGCGGCAACAAGAACATGATGCACTAGCTACAGCAGCTGCTTGGCCAGCTGTACGTTGCCTGCTCAAGAGTAGGCACAAGCCAAAAACTGTTTGTTTATACACCCAACAGAAAAACAAAAGTGTTGTCTATTCGCAAGTATTGCGTTGAATTAACATTGTGTTATTGTTATGCTTGCATTAAATTAATGCTATGTTATTGTTTTGTCACGCTATGTCCCTCATGTTCTGCTATACTTACATATTATCCACATGCAGCATTTTCTAACATATCTTTTAGTATATACATGCATATATTTTCATGCATTCGTTTTCCTTATTGTATCTCATAAAAAGGCTATCATGCTGGCGTTATGTTTTATTATTGTAAGGTGCTAATGCTGTATCCGCTTTGACATCATACTGTTTGTGCTGTTATACATATAAACTTTACCAACACAACCACATTACTGGTGCACTGTTTGTATATACCGTGTCATAACACAGGCTATAGGCGAAGAACTGGTGAGCCCTGATTAGTGTTTTAACCATGTAGGAGTCTTCATTCAATAAATGCAGACGATAGAAAAATATTTTGTAGAATTTCTTGAAACATGCAAAAAATTTTCAATGCTGCCAGTTTGAAGAACTTCAGTTTGCCTAGCAATGTCAATTTCATTATCAGTTCTCTGTACAAAAATAGGGCAACTCCGATTTGAGTGGTTCGAGATTGATGCATTGTAGACTAACTGTCAGACACATTGCAGACTTTTATTGTTATCCCCAAAATTATTGACATGCATGACTGCATGTTTAGAGTTGTTTTACAGAATGAAAGACAACTCTCAATAAACCTCTTGCTATATGTAAATCTGTTCCCGTTGACGGGCAATGCAGCTAGTAGGTTAAAAACTTGATGTGTACTGTGTACTCTTATATACTAGAGAGATCACCCCTCTGGGCTGACTGGTCATTTCTTTTCTGGCTGACCTTATGCTGGAGCCGTCCTCTCGACCTGGCTAGACAGAGTCAGAGGTCGGCAGACATCTCCATTGTCAGGTCGGCTAACGAGCTGGCCGACATCTGACATACACATAAGTACTATATATGTACCTAAGTACACTATATGTATACATGCATACATGCACACTGTGTATTCTATGTATAATTTCAGGTGCCTTCTGCCTATTTGCTCTCGAATCAGGAGGATTTAAAAGCCAGGGAATCATATTGCTAGAGCTAATAGAAAATTACGAGGGAGTCTACTCACCCTCCCAACTGTTATGGGTGTTCTCCTTAAAGCTTGCTCTTGGCTCCATACTAGGTTAGTGTATTGTTATCACTTATTCATCTTCTCCGTGTTTAGAATTTAAGTTCAGAAATTTCCACAAAGACCTTTTTTACAGTAGGGAGAATTTTTCAAACTTCACATGGTAATAGCTTTTCTAACTTTTGATGTAAGTCAAAACCAAATTGAGATTTGTTTTCCCTATTCTACCCTTAAAGGAATGGTGCATTCAGATTCTGTAGGCTACACGTATTTTTTGTCATATAAGAGTAAAATTTGAGCATTTATACAGTTTACATATTTTATACATTTACATATTTTGCGCAGTTGAAAATGTCCTTCTTTTGTATTATTATTATTATTTTTGTATTATTTAATCAAAAGTCATGAAGTAAATAGAGTTCTGAATTTTAATTTATTCTACTTCATTGTAATAATAGTTTAGTATAGTATACCATTCACCACTCTACCATACAAATGAAGGTGTTTGCTTATTCCTTTCTGTATTATAAGTTTAATTAACTTTATGCTATATATATATTTAAATATATATAAAAATTGTTTCCTCACCCCGGATACCCCGTATGGGTGGTAAATTCTGCTCTAACTCGGGTCTCCTACTAGAGACCTGGGAGTTTGAGCACTCGCCTCAAGATCTTAGCTGTTCCCAATAGCGCACTTTTCTGCAACTCAACTGAGTTGATTGTTGTTAGTATTTGGGCAAGCCACATTTTATGCGCCGGTGTTATTGCGCCCAGTGCCCCAATGACTACTGGGATTACAGTTGTTCTTACATTCCAGCATTTTTCAATCTCTTCTCCAAGAGGGAGATATTTCTCTGCCTTTTCTTTTTCTTTGCTGGCTAATTTTTCTTTGCTGGCTATATATATATATATATATATATATATATATATATGTACAAACATATATATATACATATATATACATATATATATATATATATATATGTATATATATGTATATATATGTATATATATATATATATGTTTGTCTGTCTGTTTGTCTATCTGTACGTCCAGTTATAAAAATAAAGTTTTGAAAAAAAAAAATGTGCTGCACACTAGATTTGGACTTGCAACCTCCAGTTTTGCAGTCAGGCATTTATCCAATGCACACGCTGTCCAACAGGTTATATGAGGGATTTAATTGGGTACATACTAACACACATGCCATTCTTTCATGGCTCACATTTAACATCGCAGTTAACGTTATGCGTGAAGCCATACCAGAAGAAAAAAGGATGCTCATACGCAAACAAAAAACCTTAAACTCATAAGGACGACAATACTACTGCACTCATTATAGATTTGCAGTATGCACTGCATCCAGTACAGTATGAATTACACATAGATATACACAGTACACATGAATAAACAAACACCTTGTGATTGTTCTAGCTGTACTACCCGGTGTTGCTCGAGAAATGAAATTTTTTTAATATTTTTGGACATGCCCTACAGGATGAAAATATTTGTTGGTTATAAAAATTTGCGATTTCCCGAACAGTCAATTCCGCGAATTATTAAATTCCATGAATAATTAGTTCTATTTTTAATCACAAGGGAGAATAACTACTGCATCAAATTAAAAACTAGTTGCTAAGGTAGTTTTTAATATAAATACTAAACGTAGTTGAGTTTCAAAACATTTTTAAAATTATTGCCTGGCATTTGAGCTAACACCATTGCCAATGCATCACATTTATTTACAAAACTATTCGAGGTTGTCACAAGATATGTAGAATGGCATCATCGCAAAGATAGCCGCTAGACAGAAGTACTAAACGTAGCCTAGTTCCAAAACTTCTGTAAAATCATCGCCGGGCTTCGAGTTTTATTGCCATTGCATCAAACTTTACAAAATTATTCAAGGTTTTCACAAGTTATTCGGCATGGCTTCGTCATTGCGAAAAATCTCTCCTAGTTTTTTTACATTGAAATCAACTCCATCAATCTCTAATAGCGAAGTTGAGGACGATCATGATTCTGATCTGGACATTATGGTATGTATTTGATTTGCAGTGCAGATAAGTTTTTCCATAATTAACTGCATTAGTTAATTCTTTTGTTTAAAAACTGATCGCTTTCATTAAATACTTTAGCTATTGTTTTTGTACTTCCGCAACACTTATTAATATTTTTTCTTTTTTGTGTTTACTGCAGATTGAGAATGAAACAACCTACTCCGATTACGAAAACTAGACACAAATAGTAAAATTCATCAAGGCAGGAATATTGGCAGAGAAGCAACCCGTCAACCTAGACCTCCTTCATCGACAACAACTCCTTGATATCGCTGCAGCAAACATGATTAAGTTATATATTTTATTTCATGTATAGATATATTATAATTTATTACAAACTTGAGTGTACAAATAAAATATTTCAAATACAAATAAAATTTTACAAACGATGAATGGAGTAAATATAAACAGTTTAGTCCATATGGCGGTTGTCTAGCAATAAAATTAAACTGATACTTTTAATAAGTGAATACTAGCGTGTAATGCTGCTCTCTGACTAGTTATTTTGGTAATAGCAGCTCTGTCATTTTCTTGGGTAGATGTTAAAGGCGATTCTCTCGCTACTACATGACTGGTAAGGAAGTTATCATCAGAACTCTCCTCGTGGCTAACTATTGCAAAGTTCTGCCGGTTGGCCAAAGATTTGTGCTCGTAAAGGCGTTTTTGTTCCTTTTTTAAAACAGATATATTTTCCTCGTTAACAGCTGCGGTCACTTCTACCTCATTTTCCAGACCTCCTTGAATGATTGGTGATCTTCTAAGAATGACATCTACCTCCCTTGCAATCATTGTGCTTCTGTGTATGTTGAAAAATCTTTCTCACACTAAAACAAATAATGAAGCGGTCGGGATGAAAAAAATAAATATTGCGTTTTACCAAAGAACCAAAGTAAAATTCAACTAATTTAGTAAATGTGAGAAACTCATTACTTACCACAAATTGTTGGTTCATCAAAGGCCTCCAAATCTATGAATATTTGTGAAAACCTCTGAATGCAGCAAAAAACTTATAGCTTAGCGCGATCGACTCGTATGTGTAGTTGTAAGCTAAATAGAAAACGAAACACGCAATGTGCGCATGCGCAGGGTTAACTCTATTGCTATCCGCAATAGAGTTAACTCCTCATAGAGAGGGACAGTTTTCAGCCGCGAATAAATTAATCGGCGAATATGCATGAAATGGCAATTTTCGCGAAATATAACTCTGCGAATAAATTCATCCTGTAGGGTAAGTCATTTCCCCACCACCCAGGAGGTAGACAAATAGCGCATTACCCATTTTTTAAGGTGGCGGGTTCCCCAGTAGGCGTATAAAGCACCAAAAATGCATACAATTTTATGACAGTTTTATGAATCTTCATATGCAGCACCTAGATGCTACTTAGATGTTGTCTTAGTGATCAGAAATCACTCAAGCGTATTTGACTTTTGATCTAACACGCTTCGGAGTCAACCTTGCTCATAGAGTGTTCTAGTGTTCTATTAATCTTTTCCCTTCACAGTTAGGATTTTGTTTTATTTGTTTTTCTATCCGTTATAATAAAAAAGTTTTCACAAACAGATAAGTGATAAAATTAAAATATGTTAAACAAAGAGTTAAAATAAACAATAAAAAATTCTAAAAATATTCATACAAACAAAGAGAACTTCTTTAAATAGAAATGATTGAAGAAGTTATTTAAATTCAAAGAAATAACGTAAAAACCATGAATGAAATAAAGGTTTTGTAATATTTGTGAACATGTCATTTCCACACCACCGAAGAGGTAGACGAATGGAGCATTACCCATTTTTGTAAGGTGGTGGGTTCCCCAGTAAGCCTATAAACCACCAAACATATATACAATATTTAATATCTCAAGATTTTTATTGTTGAAGTTTATTACATGACAATGGAAATATAAATTCTCTAAAACATTTCATGAGCAAGACAGTTTGTACCAATCCAAAAAATTTAAAGAAAAAATAAGACATCAGTAAAGGTGTTTAAACGTGAAATAATTAGCAAGCAATGGTAAACGTATTCTGTTCTACCACAATGATTGCAAAAAAAAAATGAATTGATAGAAATATGATACACAAAATGAAAAACCAAAATATCATGAATAATAACAATGAAAGGTTATTGTTGCTGAGGAAGATATCATTGAAAATTTGCCAAGCATACCGATAGTGTATCACAAAAGCGCTTGAGGGTAAACAAATTCTTTGTCTGACCGAATGGTGAGAGAATGTATGGGCCATTTTTACTGCTACTCGGGATAGCTCAACATACAGCCGACAGTTTTTAGTGTTTGATCTTGGGATTTGTTGATAGTCAAAGCAAATTACAGTCTAACAGGAAACTGAATATGTTTAAACTGAAATGGCACATTTGTCGGATTTAGTGGTATTCTAAGGATAAAAACTTTTTCACCCATCGCAGCTCCGGTAAGCACAGTAGCACAAACAAACATAAATATATATATATATATGTATATATATTTATAGCACTTTGGGAAAGTCTGAGCACATATTTTTCTTGTGGTAAAGCTTTTTTCTTTATCTAGTAAATTAATTAAAACTCGAAGCGTACACATTTTAACCAATCGCCATTAAATATGCAAGTTGCCATTGACAAGTGTAATAAGTATGTACAAAATTATTTCATTGTATAGCAATAAAGTTGCTTGGTGTAGGGGTTAGTTTCACTGCATGCAAAACCAACGGTTCTGACTTGAACTTCAGGGTGAAGCAAGTTTTGTTCATACGTATTTCATCGCTGTAGCTAAACGCATGAATGACTGACACTAACATTTACAAATACGAATGTAGATAAAAGATATGTAGAAAACATTTAGTATTTAGAGAAAACTTGTTTTAAAGATTTTTTGCACATTTAGTTTGACTTTAAAATATGATAATATTAAAAGTTATTAGTACACTTTTCTTATTGTTTTCATATTTTGCTGATAAAATTATTTGACCCCTTATTTACTTTACAGCCCCCCTTGTTGGATTCCTCATCGCCAAATCATCACACAGAGTTGTGGCTGCTGCCGGCCTCATCCTTGACATGGTTGGCTACCTTGGTTTGGCCTATTGTACAACTCTACCTGCAATGCTTCTCTCTTACAGCATCATCGCTGGTTCGTAACACTGATAGCCTGAGTTCTGTTATACAAACAAAGCTACATACAGCACAACATTCATAAGTTGTCTGTAGATAGTTTATAAATAAGGGTAAAAAAAGACAGGCTATGATAGAGTGTTAACAGTGAGAGGAAAGACTGAGCCAAAAATACAAAGAGAAATTCGAACATTGATAAATCTAGTTGAGAGTTGAAAAACAGTTGTTCAAATATTGTCGTCTTCAGGTATGGGAGAGGAGATGATGTACTTGACCCCCTTGCTTGTTAGTGGACCATACTTTAAAAAAAGGAAAGCCTTGGCACTAGGAATAATAGCCAGTGGTTCAGGCTTTGGACACGCTGCAATTTCTTATATTTTGCGCTTTCTATTTGACAATTACTCCTTTGGTGGTGCCTGCATGCTCTATGGTGAGTAATTCATGGACATTATTTCTAGAAACACTGTAATATATTTCTAGTGTCATTAGTCTTTCACCGATCATATCCTTTCAGACATAGCTATTGTTATTGCAAAAAGATTTTTACATAAGTGCAGAGAGACACAGGTACGCTTGCAAATGATTTACATTATGGTGACAAATAAAATTTTAAAATCAGAAGCATACAACTCCAACCGCTCATAAGCTTTTTATAAGCTTTTTGTGATAAATTCATGAAAGGTTTTTAGTGTCACAAATCTTTAAACATCACTGCAAAGCAAAACTCTTAATTTCACAGGTGTAGCTATTAAAAACATTTTTTATATAAAAGCAGAAAGGCATGCTTAAAAAATCAAATAATTTACAGGGTGAAGACAAACATTCAAACTTTTAAAAGCAGGAGCACACAACTTTTACTATTTATAAGCTTGTGAAAAGATAAGCGCTGTAATAGAAAATTTAATAGTGTTAGATTTGAGCAGATTTTCAGTTTTTTTTCTTTTTTTTATTTTTCTTTTTTATTAATAAACTGAGCTTCTTTTTCAAATCTAGAATTTTGTTGACATCTGTTAAAAAGGTCAAACATCAATGATTTCAACAAACCCATATATCATGTATATACATGTATATGTACTAGCTGTGCCTCCTGGCATTGCCCGGGTATTAAAAACCAGCTTATAAACAATGAGCAGTGATGAGAGTTGCCTACCACTTGCTATTAGCCTGGCACATTGCCAATGGAAAATTCTAGTAAGCTAGTTAATAAGCACTAGGCCTCTAATGAGGGTAAGTCATTACGTTGAGTAAGCATTGTCCAGCTATAGCTATTCTAATAATAGCTATAGCTGGAGGGACACACATACTTTGAGAAATATATATATAGGTAACATCCTTCATTTTTTCGTGACGTCATTCTATCGTTGTCGGCCATCTTTGTAGACAACTTTTATTGTTAAAAACACAAAGCTTTTGCGATGAATGTTTGAAAACGATGCTTTAGTTTGCAGTTTTTTAATTATAAACTATAAATTATATTGGTGTCAAAACAACACCAAAAAATACTAGTAAATAAAAGAATAACGATCGTTTTCTACAAATATGGCGGCTTTTTCGTGAACGAGCGCATGAGTAAACGGCTTGATGACATAAAAAACGGTGGATTTAGTATATCTCATGGTATAATAAGTTTAAAACCATCTTTTCATTATAATAAAACACATTGGTAACACTACAGTAAGTATAATTATATAAATAAAAATACATGTATATAAATAGAAATTCTATCACTGTTTATTATTTATTTGTGAACTGTCTAAAAAATCTAACATCTAACACTGAGGCCTACACTGAGGTCTACACTGAGGCCTACACTGAGGTCTACACGGAGGTCTACACTGAGGCCTACACTGAGGCCTACACTGAGGCCTACACTGAGGCCTACACTGAGGCCTACACTGAGGCCTACACTGAGGCCTACACTGAGGCCTACACTGAGGCCTGCACTGAGGTCTACACTGAGGCCTACACTGAGGCCTACACGGAGGTCTACACGGAGGTCTACACTGAGGCCTACACTGAGGCCTACACGGAGGCCTACACTGAGGCCTACACTGAGGCCTACACTGAGGCCTACACTGAGGCCTACACTGAGGTCTACACTGAGGTCTACACTGAGGTCTACACTGAGGCCTACACTGAGGCCTACACTGAGGCCTACACTGAGGCCTACACTGAGGTCTACACTGAGGCCTACACTGAGGCCTACACTGAGGCCTACACTGAGGCCTGCACTGAGGTCTACACTGAGGCCTACACTGAGGCCTACACTAAGGCCTACACTGAGGCCTGCACTGAGGCCTACACTGAGGCCTACACTGAGGTCTACACTGAGACCTACACTGAGACCTACACTGAGGCCTACACTGAGGTCTACACTGAGGCCTACACTGAGGCCTACACTGAGGCCTACACTGAGGCCTGCACTGAGGCCTACACTGAGGCCTACACTGAGGCCTACACTGAGGCCTACACTGAGGCCTACACTGAGACCTACACTGAGGCCTACACGGAGGTCTACACTGAGGCCTACACTGAGGTCTACACTGAAACCTACACTGAGGCCTACACTGAGGCCTACACGGAGGCCCACACTGAGGCCTGCACTGAGGTCTACACTGAGACCTACACTGAAGCCTACACGGAGGCCTACACTGAGGCCTACACTAAGGTCTACACTGAGATCATGCTCAATCCCTATTTCAAGCTCATAATAAGTGTAAGTCAACTTTTATAGTAAACATTTCTTTATTTTAGGGGGATTTGTGCTCAATTTCTTAATACCTGTCTGCTTATTCCGGCCCATTTCTTTTTACTCTGATAGAGGAGCTAACTCCTTGAAGCTGGCAGAGGAATTAGACGATTCCCTCAATTCCTGTGACAAAGTCATAGAGGTATGAAAATATGCATATACCTCCTATAACCCAAGTTATCTTGAATATGTTTTAATGAATTACAGGCTGTATAGATAATGCATAATTAAGTACTACATTCAAGTTAAAAACTTGCAAAATCAAATTTTTTTACCTGAATTGTTTAAATTTTTTATTATTAAATAATTCATTTTAAAAAACACGAAAATTAGACTTTTTAAGCTTGCATCTTACTTATAAAAGCTATTTATTTTCCTATAAATGCAGAAAACCCATAATTTTATATACCGTAAAACTAGACACTTGATTTTTTCCGTTTTTCAGACAACAAAAACAAACGAACATTAGGCCAGTTTAAGGCATTGAATAATTTGTTAAGACTGAAACTTCAGTACTGGTAAGCATTTGTTTTAGATAGAATGTGAAGATTATGAAAGGCAGAGAAGTGCTTCTTTTAGTCATGTGGAAAGCAAATACCAAGTTGAGAGTAGCGCCTTTCTCTCAGCTTCAAATTTTCCTACCTCCAGTGTCCAAGAAGGCGCCATCAGCAAATCAATAGAAAACATATCTCGGTTTGAAGCTTTGCTCAGCTTCAGAAAAAACTCATCTAGTCCAGCCGTAGGGACTCGAAAAGAAAAGTTTCTATGGAGCGTTATTATTCTTCCAAAGTTTATTATAGTGCTGATTTCGTCAACTTTCTTTATATTTGGAGGGTTCATTGTTTTTCAATTTTTACCAGCTCTTGGCAAAGAATCAGGTAAGTAGACCTATTGTGTAAGTTTAACAAATCTCTAGTAACTGAGTGAGCAAAAATTAATGCACCAGCAGAGAAAAGATGAAAGCATCAAATCATTTTAATTGCCTGTTAGAAGCTTTGATTGAAATTTATAAAACTCAAGTGACACATGTCACTGATACATGTTACTGACACTGACACATGTCACTGACACATGTTACTGACACATGTTACTGACACATGTTAATGACACATGTCATTGACATTGACACTGACACATGTCATTGACACATGCCACTGGCACATGTCACCGGCACATGTCACTGACACTTGTCACTTATACTTACACCGCTCTAAAGTATTTGTACTCATTAACATCTAGGTTGACTGAAAGCTAGATATATGATTAAACTAGTTTTACTGTAACCAAGACACTTGTTAGACTCATAGACCATTTACTAAATGTGTAAGTGCTTATGTTCTACAGCACTATTGCAGTACAAAATGTATGACAGCTCGTTATCTTCTGTTTAACAGGACTTTCAAAAGAAACAGTGACAATAGTGATGATGATTGGAGGCATTGTCGAGGTTCCGTGTAGAATTCTGAATGGACATCTTGCTGACCTGAAACTAGTTACTATCACGACTCAATACGCTCTCTCCATGCTAATGCCTGGATTCCTTTGCCTCATATGTGCCTCGATATCTGGTCTTGCAGGTACCCTGATGTGACGTGCTGAGTTGAATCGTTTGAACTTATATGAACTAGTGCGCCTGTCTAAACAACCATAGATCTGCCAATAGACAGTAGATGCCGCAATAGTTTACGTGTTCTGCAGATGCCCCCTTAATCAAAAATCATTTATCCTGAAAAGCAGAATCCAAAATAATTTGGCAAAACTGTCACTTATTCAATTTTGATAAAGACTAAAAGGGCATCCTCAAACAATCATCTTTAATTTTTTTGTCAATACAGGCATCTCATTAGCAATGACAGGCATGTCTCTGATTGGAACATCTATGTACAGTATCCTGCCTGTAGTCATCGAGGAAATGGTTGGGCAGCAGTACGTCACAAGTGGCATGTCTATACAGATGTGCTTTGCTTGCATCTCTTTTGGTTGTACAACATACATTTCAGGTGAGTGCCACATTACTAGATTGCCTATTATCCAGTTATATTTTGTTGGAAAACATGAAAGTTAAAATTTTGCAAATTTAAAGTATTTTACTCTCTTATCTGAAACTATTTCTATCAGCTCTTTTTGACGAAATCTAAAAATTTAGCCACAAATCTGAGCACAAATATTCAAGACAACAATTGTAGGGCTTCTAATTCTTATAATTATTAAACTAATTATTATTATTGTTTTTATTATTATTTATATTATTAGACTACTTATTCATTCCAACCTGTTGTCATCTACATTCACCAGCTGAAAACACCCTCACACATTCTTAATAAACGATCAGGTGCACTAACAATAGCATTTCCATGAAATACTGATTGTGACCTGTGCGCTTGCATGTTAAGTTTTTAGAAAGTTGGAGTTCCGGTGACAAGCACTTCATGTGAAACCTATTAATTTAGAAATTGCCATTAAAAATTTAATAAATTAACTTTATGACTACTTCAAACCTAATTTAAAATACTAAAAAAAACTTGTATGTAGTTTTTATGAGTAAGAAATTATAACTTCAATGTTGTCCTTGGCATATGAAGCCTGTGAAAATCGTCTATTGTTTTAAAAAATGCGAAAGCTTGTACCATGTATGTCCTTTCATTTATATTTGGATACAATGCATATGTATATTTACATATATACGATTATATATTGGTGTATGATGTATATGTATGTGTATATGTTTATGCATATTTATATCTATATGTATATGCATATTTATATGATGTTTATATATTTGTATACGATGTATGTACTGTAAATATACGATGTTTATACCTATATATATATTTCTCAAAGTATGTAGATTTGTATACCATGCCGGCTGTAGCTATAGCGGACGCTGATTCTTTTACCAATGCGGCCACGCGTTACAAAATCCCTGTTAAAAAACATTTTTTGTGAGGTTCAATTACTATATCTGGGGTCAAGGCCAATCCTTCTCACACGGACAATTATATTTTCTTCGTGAGAAGAGCCTCGAAATTATCTCTCCGTTCAGTCAGACAAAGACAAGACGATATTTCTTTTTTACATTTATACCGGTATCGAGAGGTATCAGTATCGTCGTACTCAAAGTTATGATGGATAGCTTCTGGTAGAACAGTAACCATTTTTATACACACACACACTTCTATGCAAGAATTGTTATTAGTAATTCTGCATATTCAGGATTTTTATGTGGTCTGCTCAGTTCGTATTAATTGTATCATTACCAAATCATCTATTATTGTAATTGTAGCAAAACCGACTTAATTTAGCTATTACTTGCTAACTATTTTACATTTACATCTAAAGCTTTTTGTAGTAGTTTTTTTTTTTATAAATTTATTTGACCTGTACAAAAAACATTTCCTCATAATATAAAATGTAAAAGTTGTATGACAAAGTTTGAAAACCTTTACAGATAATCAGATATATCAATGTATATATAAAATCCTATAAAGTCATGCATACATTCACTTGGCCAAAAAGTTCATTGAATAACAAGAATTCACTCAATTCTATGTTAACCAGTTAACAGAATGTTAACTGGTTTAACTGCATTTTCAAGGCAACACTTTTCAAGCTCATGCTTTCACAGTTATGCTTTCAAGACGATATTTTTAGTTTACATTTTGAATGACGTAAAAATTAAAAACTATGCGCAACACTATTTAAATGGAAAAATGATACTATTAAACTAATACATATTTTTTTACAAGTTTGTGCAGTATCGTTCTATCTGTACTATATTTGACATGTCTCTGTAGGTGCTATTTTTGACGTCTCTGCAGGTGCTATATTTGACATGTCTCTGTAAGTGCTATTTTTGACATGTCTCTGCAGGGGCTATATTTGACATGCTTCTGTAGGTGCTATATTTGATGCGTTTGGCAGCTGGAAGATAATTTACTTCTACATAGCAGCTATGATGTTGCTAGCATCAACTGTCGTATGGCCATATTGTCTATGGAGATGGTACAGCCAAAAATGTTCTAGAAATTCAACTGAAGACATAAACCAAACTGTCCCCAAACCAGCAGCTGATTAAACACTACTGTATATTGAAGGCAGCAGTTGTTGAGCAATTGATTATGTGTAATGACACGTTGTAGCAGGTTATTGCTAGTGGTAATACATTTTAGTGTGCTACAAAAATGATTAAACCGTATAGCAGTAATTATAATAATCGTGATAGTACTTTAGCTGTGAAGTTTTACGAGTGTAAAGAACTGAATTGATGTCCAGCAATGACAAATGTCCCACATGTCTACCTGTCCACATGTCCACATGTCACAAATGTCCCACATGTCCACCTGTAAAACTTTGTCAGGAACTTACAAAAGTTCACGTAACTTAATGCTTTTACTGCAAGAAAGCACTTGTAGAAATGTAGTTTAAACTAACCTCTGCAAATATACCTATGAATTGCTTGATCGCCATTTGGAGTTGTCTGCACCTGGGACATCACTATATAGTTATGTGATGTAAGTAGATACCTGTTTTCCTAACATACTGCTCTATTATTAGAAACGGACTCGAGTTATGGCTAAAACATAAATGAATATTACATACTATGACAAAAATGCTAAATAACTAGCAACTGTGAATGATTTGCTTGCAGATTTAGTGTCACATGTTATTGTGGCATATGGATAGTGCATTCAGGAATTGTCTTCTCTCTGTTCATTGTTAATGTTTTCATTTTGAGCTCTTTTCATGGCATATCTTTTTGAGAGCATAATAAAATACAAATGGCCCAAACTATTAAAGATGATAAAAATACAGCAGTGACTATGTAGAAATATTCAAGTTCTCAACTGTCAAATCTTTAATGTATAGCACCTGCAATAAGTTGTCAAATCTTGGTAGCTTTGTTTACTAATGACATATGTGATAGCTGAAAAGTTTCTTTTCAGCCAGAAAGAGTCCATCCCTACACGCTGAGTGAGTTCACAAGCAAGTTTTTAAATGCGAAGTCACACTGTCTTATTAAATTTTCATTCATCTTATATACACATATAAGCTCTCGAATTCAGTTTTCAATAGTGTTTAAATGTAGCATCTTGTCATCACATGACTAGGTACAACAATGCTGCCTATTAAAATATCAATTTGATAAACAATATTATAGGTAGATAGTCAACATCTCTCTAATCACCTTCCATTACGCTATCAACAGACATTCATACTAAACAAATTTTTTTATTAGTTGTTGGTCGCTACTTGACCTCTGAGCGGTCTCATGAACTCTGACCTCATGAACTCACATAATAAGTTTATAGAAGTCATAAATTACAAACTGTAACCATCTGTTTCCTGTTACGATACACATACAATATGTTAGAAGTAGAAAATTGAATATAATACCCCTGCTGAGTAGAAATTTATTGACATTTCAAATAGTTCTATAACCATATGAAGGCTCTCATAGGATTATAGACTTATAGAAAAATCTCATGGATTCTCATAATCCATGAAGATCAGTTGTTAAGGATTATCAGTCGCTTATCAATTTTAAAACTTTGAAGTCATCATGGAAGTTTTTTTTCAATTACAAAAACTGTTTTTTTTAACTTCTGTTATTTTATTAAGCCAATGTCTCTACTAATTGCACAAACTTTGGTTACACATTCAGGTCAATTCTATTGTCTAGTTTTGTGAAAATCCAGAGCGGTTCTCACATAAAAAGGCTGCAGAAATTCTGAGTGAAGCTAAAAGATAGAATGTGCTGCAACATAACAAGTAGCAGAAAGTAGCTAGATATTAGTTAACTAATATTGGATATGTACCAATATTACCTGAGGTCAACTGAGATTAACTGAGATTAACAAATATGAACGTGGATTAACTGGGATTAACTGGGATTAACTGAGATTATGTGTGATAAACAAACTAGAATAAGTCCAAGATCCACTATATTACGAAACTCTGGTGTTGTTAGCTTGCTTCAAACCATCACACTGAATTAAAGTGCTCTGTGAACGGTAGGTTGACGCTGGTCTCCAGCTCGTGACATTCACAGGTGTCGGACCAAGACACTATACCATTGCACCACACATTCACCTCCCAAAGTTTAAGTATAATGTTTACTACGAGCGGAGTTCCATGATGTTAGCAAATTCTCATGTGAGGGAAGAGATAAAGAACAGACCCAGTACTCCTTATTTAATGTGAAAAAAAACAGGTTAAAAAATACTTCAAGCGATGCCAGTCTCAATATGCAATCTTCCAACTTTTGTCTTTAGTATAAATTTTCCACAATCTACCTGATTAGAAACTCTGCCTCCGTGTGCATAAAGGATGATTGTCCTCGAAGAACTCGGTCATAGAGTTTTGCTATAAAACAATATTATATAAATATTTATACATTGAAATGAAATAAATCCCGGGCATCGCTGACATTACTGCTCGTAATTTATATATAACAGATATATAGTTCTTGTAACCTATATTGTATATAATGCACGTAATATATTGTATATATAATACATATTATGCTTGTAATATATAAATTAGATATATAATGTACTAGCTGTGCTACCCGGCGTTGCCCGAGTAATAAAAAAGTATTTGGACAGAAGATTGATTTGTATTTAACATATAACAACATTTCCCATTCTAACTTTCAAACTACATATCATGAGAGAAGTGTTTTGTGTGGTTGAAATAAATTAAGAGAAAAATAAAAACAACCATGAAGGTTTTAAAACTTTGTCATACAACTATAAGTTTCAAGCTATCAGCCTGGCACATTGCCAATGGAAAATTCCACTAAGCGACCATACTTTGCAGACTATTAGCCGCTACTTTTGTCTGATGTTTCGAGCCATGGGGCTTATATAAGGGTGCGGCTATTCTGTGGTTTTTTCATTCACCGCTAGGGCGCATTAACCGGAATCTCTGGTTAGTGTTCTCCGGTTCTGTTCCGTTAGGCACTGGGTTAGAAAGCGTCAGTTAATAGGGAACAGTGCCTAACGGTACTGTTCCGTTTTAACCAGCAAAGTTGCTGCCGTGTTAAAAAGCACCGTTCTGAGTTCTGCAGCCTATTTAAGGGTGCAGCCTATGTATTGTTTTATTATCGGTTTTTGGAAATAAAGCAGATGCGGCTTATATAGGGATGCGGTTAATAGTCGGAAAAGTATGGTAGTTACTACGCTCTAGGCTTCTAATGATGGTACTCCATGACCTTCCGACAGCATTTTCCAGCTAGGCTATTTTAATAATAGCTATACCTGGAGGAACACACATGCATACATGTACTTTGAGAAATATATATATATATATATATATATATATATATATATATATATATATATATATATATATATATATATATATAGATATACTGCTTGTAATATATAAATTATATAAATGCAAGGTGTACCATGTTGTTGGTTTACTGTCTCAGTGTTTTCCAGTTTCAAAGGTTTTTAGTGGAATTAGTAAAGAGTAAAAACTTTAAACGCAAAAAATTGTAAACTTAAAAAATAAATTTGTTCAAGTTTCTTACCTTTCACAGTAAAGTTTCTACGATTAAAAGGATCCAATTTAGTTACTCTCCTTAGATGATAACTCTCCTTGCACTGCATGGTTGTCCACGGTTTTGTTAGGCAGCGACTATGAATTATGCTGCACTCTTACATTGTATGTTTTATATTGTTTTTGCAAAATTATTTGTATTTACATTATATTGTTTTCATCTTTCATAAATATATGTGATAGCATTGGCTGGTTGCACTGTTTACAGCATTAATATCCATGCATGCCATCAAACAAGTGCACATGAGTAAACAACTTCCAAAATCTATAGAGCAAGCATTATTAATAACTACACTATATAATGTGTTACCTTACAATATCAACTGTGTCGCAGCTGATTAGTGTGAGCAAGTTTGTATTTGCAAGCGACACTTCGTAGCGACACTTCGTAGCGACACTTCGTAGCGACACTTCGTAGCGACACTTCGTAGCGACACTTCGTAGCGACACTTCGTAGCGACACTTCGTAGCGACACTTCGTAGCGACACTTCGTAGCGACACTTCGTAGCGACACTTCGTAGCGACACTTCGTACGATAGGCCTACTTGTTTAGCACAATTCTATGAAGTCCATGTATTTGGTGGATATTTGTTGTACAATCAAACACATATGGTTGTTATTAACCCACAAACCTTCTGTGTTTTTATATTTGTTGTTTCTTATCTGGAAATCTCCTAGTTATGCATGATGATGACACGGTCAGGAGCCACCATGTCATTATCAAAAATGCTCCTATTGCATTGTAATTATGGGAGTGCTTAAAATAAATAGGTTATTTGTTATTAATTCATAGCTTGTTAATACTATTAAATATCAACTGGTATTTCCCTTTTTAGCCTTGTTTTAGTGTAGCATAGCCATATCCGCATATTCTGACAACAAATCCAACAAAAACAATGTTTATATTTGTTGACAAAATTGGTCAAATTTAACATGATTAATTTAACATGCATGTGTGTAACAGTCTGAAATTAAATGGATGGCCATCGGAGTATTACTAGCGTCTTTATACAATGTAGTTGGTCAGACCTTATCTTCAATCACAGGAAAACATACAATGGCTGCCAATAAATAGAGTGTATTACTTGAGAATGCTTTTGGTGTCTGACAGATTGTCTACAAAACTTACTTTTCAAGCATGTGTGGTATGTATCGTGTAAGATAAAGAAAGTGAATTTATACTCAAAATGACAAAGAATGCAGAAAACCTACTAGGTAGTCCCATCAGTGCAGTGACTGCTGTATAGACCGGTCATCCACCAGGTCAAAAACTATAGCTAATCTTGAAAAAACTGGTATTTGAGTGAGTAATGTAATCAGACCTAGCGGTTGTCTCAATTCAATTGTAGTTTTTGGAGCCAATAAAAGCTGTACCTTTGGCATATTTCCAAAATAAGCTGGCATCACTTCAAGAATGGAGGAGCAGATTTGCTGGTAGAACGAATTCTTCACATACTCTTTGTCTCTAGTGAACTCAGCTTTTAAGTTGAAAAACAGTTTACCATTTTTCTAAAAATGAGCAAATTGATATTTTTCCAATATTTATCAAACAGATAGATATACAGTACTATATTACTTACATAAATAACATGAGCTGCTTTTTATATGGTCAAAGCTGCCATGAACTAGTGGTATGGAACAACAAGTTGAAAGCCACTTATTTTGACATGATGGGTGTATAACTGTAGGTTGTCTCCTCTACCAATATAACAACAGATACCTCGTTGTTATATCTGCTGAGGTCTCTTCAAATATTCATTTACTAAAACCAGGGTTGTGGCACATTCCATTGCGCCCTCATTTCAGTGCAATATGTAGTAATTTTTGTAGCGTATTACAACTTTCTAATATGTAGTAGGCGTATAATGCTACTACAACTGCTCTTCTACTGCAAACTGTCCACTCTGATCTGCTGCGTATTCACTTCCATGACCCACTACCTGAAACTCAGCAATTCCTGCACACTGAGAACTGCATTCTTCAAAACTTGAAAGCGCGTGTGCACTGCAACTGGGCATTAGTATGAAGTTGATACTGCGTATCAACTGACTCTCCAAATGTCTGCAATGCAAGTTCACTGTTGCTACACATTGCCTGAAGATCTCACCCCAATCATTGGTGTTTGAAAGTTGAAAGCGGACCACTTCTTGACAAATGCTGTTTAGTAAGTTCATGAACTTGCGCTGTAACTACCGTATCATTTTAGAATGGGGAGTCATCATTTCACTGAAGTTGAGATTATTGTATTGTATTATCATTACCATTATATATAGATATTATAAATTATAAACATAATATTACAATTATTGTTGTAATATTATATTATATAATATTTTTAATTATAAATATCATAAATTATATACATAAAAACCATAATATATTTTCATTTCAACCATATTCGATAAGCTTATCAGGATCAATTTGTTTGCACAATCATACTCAAGTTTGAGCGGCATTCTTGCGTTTGTGTTGTGTCTGCGTCAAAGTCAACTGTATTGCATGGTGTAATGCAAAGACTCCCGCTGTATCCGATCTCTAAACACTGCGCTGTAGGTAATACCACCATTGCACCAATCACTTCCTACGCATCATAAATTAGTTATACAGCTTGTATACTGTATACGGTGTAGAATAAAAAACACACAGTGCAATTATACTGCATACTGCATGGCTGTCGCATGCTTACTACTGCAGCTAATGCTAGTAATGCAACTACATAGATATTCAGGCAAATCTTAGCTGCAACTGCAATGCGTGTACGCCTGGGCATCAGTGAGTACTTATCAATGCGCAGTTATGTTTTTTTTTAATGATACCGATCCTAGCAAAACTGTCTTACTGTATACACATGGTACACTGGTACACTACTGTATACACATGGTACACTGGTACACTACTGTATACACATGGTACACCGGTACACTACTGTATACACATGGTACACTGGTACACTACTGTATACACATGGTACACTGGTACACTACTGTATACACATGGTACACCGGTACACTACTGTATACACATGGTACACCGGTACACTACTGTATACACATGGTACACTGGTACACTACTGTATACACATGGTACACCGGTACACTACTGTATACACATGGTACAATGGTACACTACTGTATACACATGGTACACTTGTACACTACTGTATACACATGGTATACTGGTACACTACTGTATACACATGGTACACTGGTACACTACTGTATACACATGGTACACTGGTACACTACTGTATACAAATGGTACACTGGTACACTACTGTACACACTGGTACACTGGTACACTACTGTATACACATGGTACACTGGTACACTACTGTATACACATGGTACACTGGTACACTACTGTATACACATGGTATACTGGTACACTACTGTATACACATGGTACACTGGTACACTACTGTATACACATGGTACACTGGTACACTACTGTATACACATGGTACACTGGTACACTACTGTATACAAATGGTACACTGGTACACTACTGTATACACATGGTACACTGGTACACTACTGTACACACTGGTACACTGGTACACTACTGTATACACATGGTACACTGGTACACTACTGTATACACATGGTACACTGGTACACTACTGTATACACATGGTACACTGGTACACTACTGTATACACACTAGTAGGGAACTTCCAAGCTGTAAAAAGTTCCTAGTTATATCAGGTGATCAGCGGCATGAAGCCAGTAGACTTCAAAATTTCATTAAAGTATTAAAACGTACTTGAACTAACTTGGATGCTACGGAGAGCAATTATTGCAGCTGCTATAAGTATTATGATAGTTGATGTCGGATGGTCCGTTCACCTAATGTGTTATCAATTACCAGCATTACCGCAGTGCAAATGGTTAAATTTATAGGTGGAGCCTATTTAATGTGAGGGTCCCGAATGCTGCCGAGAAAGTGTGCAGCGGATTGTAAAAGGACTGCTCCTGTCTGGAAGTCTCTTATCTCATCATTGTGGATAGATGATCAATGTAATGGAACTGACAGAGAAAGACAGAGATATACCTATAGACAAAGGATGGGCTTGGGTAATCGTAGCAGGTAAGTTATATCTTCTTTCAAACTGTAAGTCACAACGAATCAGAATTCATTTAAAACACTACCGTAGATAATATTAATCAATAGTAGACTTGCTGGTCGTGTACACAGCGAGAGATCATCATGAGTAACCAGTATACGGAGAGCTTCCCACAAAGAGTAAGCGCTGAGTGGCTTAGTTCTAGTTGGATTTCTGTAGAAGGCAATCTTTTTTCTTAATACTTTTAGCTTGGCGTTGGATGGACGAACGGAAAGACATTGCTCTTATTATAGTGACAACTATTGCTTGTTTACCAAACAATTTAACAAATATTTGTTCTAAGAAACAGGATAATTTAGGCTGAGAAGTTTAACTCTTTCGCTACAAAATTAATTTTTTTTACCCGGACAAAATTAAATGTTCAATAAACCCTGATATTTGGCAAGTTTGCATGTAAATTGTTATAAGTTTCAACCACACAGTCCATAAAAAATATTTCGATACCAAGTTAGTTAGCATAAAACTTTACAGTAGCTGATACCATAAACAAGACTAGAAATGTGTTGTAGAAGGAACTCGTACACCTTATTGGCCATTGTTGCTGTAACAGCGAGCATGTTCCAAGTTGGACGACTTATTAATATTATTATCGCTAATGGCATTATTATTACCGGTAAAAAAAATCATCATAGGTACTATTGCTCTATAGATAACCATCAGAAGTCTATTGATCTACGATTAGTACACTTCCATAGCTGTACTGCTTCTAACACGACTGGTCAATGCGAAGCAGACATTGCGATAAAAAATAAAGTTTTGGCAAAGCGAAACTAGCGTCACAGGCTGTTAACATGATTTCTATTGGTTCAACGCATGCAGAGAATTGTTTCCTTTTGTTGAAGTACAGATATAATGGGCCAATTATTTAACTTCCCACTAAACAGAAACCTGTTATACGGAGCCTACTAAAGGCCCACCAAGCTGCCCTTGGCCATTTGGCCACGGGCAGCTTGATGTGGCTCTTGCATAACACAAGCCACTTGCAGTATGCAAAAGGTTAAGAAAAAGACCTGTTTTACAATTAAGAAATTTTTAAAATAGGCCATAAAACTACATAGAAGCAGCAATAGATTTGAGATGCTAATGATTTCAGCCCTGTTAAACAACTTGAAAATTAATATATATTTGAAGCTCACTGTTTTTCTCAGCTCTGTTTCTGTTTTGTTGCAAGACTGAGGAAGGTTTGTAAGATAATTAATGATATTCACGCATCGCTTACGATTTCTTACATTTTTCAAGCTTGTTATATAACTGGTTTGCACTTTTTATATTCTGTTTTGACGGAAAACTTAAAAGCTTATGCCAGGTTGGCAGAGTTACCTGCTCTGAATGAGAATAAATAGGTCCAGTTAAATATCCTTACAGTAAGGGCTGCATTTTACTAACTTTATGCAACCCCATTGTTATATATAAATATAAATGTATTCATGAATATAATTACAAGGCTGACCAAGGTTGACTAAAATTATCTTCTCAAATTAATCAGCATGGCCTAAGCGCTGTCATTCAGGTGCAAAATAAAAGATCTGTTAACTGAATAACCAGATCAGCATTGTGATGTTTTGATAAATGTGTAAGGGGAAATACACACTCAATTAAAACACCTTTTTAACCCTAAAAACAAAGAATGTTGAGGATGCTTGGAGGTTTTTAAACTTTAAAAACAATGTATAGGGTGCTTGCAGGTACCCTAGAAATAGGGTATCTCTTGATTAGGTACACTTGGGTGTTCAGATTTCAGTCTCGCATCTCTTATTATTTCAGGAGAATTGAAATTGTGTTCTTTCATCATGGCAATTTTGGCCATGATGAAAGCGCACAATGGTATGGATGGAATTGAATAAAGTTTATTAACAAGGAACAAGCGAATGTGCGGTTATGCCCAATAAAATTCGTGGTCAAAGATATTTACAAATACCTTTTCTTGTTTTTAGAATAAGATAAGAGAATGTAGCAAACTCGTTAGGTAGATGATAGAAAGTGTTTTATTGGATTCATTAGTGTTTGATTGATTAAATCACTAATGCGCTGGTCAGAAGTCGCTAGAAATGTCATGCGGGAGATAATTTGGAATAGTGAATATACTGATAGATACTGAATGAATGGTTATGTCATGCTACATTTTAAAATTGAAAATTTCAATATTTTATTACGCATACCCATTCATGGCGCGTGTAAAGAACATGGAAAAAATCTGAATATTTGATCTGTTTTCTGGTTTATTACTGCAACATCTACAATAAAGCCTAAACAATAAGAGTATGTCAGAGTAATCTGGACACCGGCAGCAGAACTAAAGATAAGAGCCAACGAAAAGTGTGCTTGCTTACATTTTACCAAGACTAGATTTTGCCACAGCTGGCTTTCAGGACAACACTTGAGGGCAAAACATATTTACTATAGTAAAACCTGGGTCTGTTTGTCCTAGGAAAAATTGCTTTACACAGGATATGAACCCACAACATTCAACACCATTGCACCACATACTACAAACTTGGCCAATCATTTACCTTCTACTACTTCAGAATAGTTGCGCATATAGTTATTCTCTGTACTATACTGGCACACATGACAATCTCTCATAGCACATTAGGCGACCAGGGTCCTAGTAATCTATAATGACAGAAAGTGTATATCTAGACAACCAGGGTACTGGTAATCTATAATGACAGAAAGTGTATATCTAGACAACCAGGGTACTGGTAATCTATTATGACAGCAAGTGTATATCTAGACAACCAGGGTACTAGTAATCTATTATGACAGCAAGTGTATATCTAGACGACCAGGGTCCTGGTAATCTATAATGACAGCAAGTGTATATCTAGATGACCAGGGTACCAGTAATCTATAATGACAGCAAGTGTATATATAGATGACCAGGGTACTAGTAATCTATAATGACAGCAAGTGTATATCTAAACGACCAGGGTACTGGTAATCTATAATGACAGCAAGTGTATATCTAGATGACCAAGGTACTAGTAATCTATAATGACAGCAAGTGTATATCTAGATGACCAGGGTACCAGTAATCTATAATGACAGCAAGTGTATATCTAGACGACCAGGGTACTAGTAATCTATAATGACAGCAGGTGTATATCTAGATGACCAGGTTACCAGTAATCTATAATGACAGCAAGTGTATATATCTAGACGACCAGGGTACTAGTAATCTATAATGACAGCAGGTGTATATCTAGATGACCAGGGTACTAGTAATCTATAAGGACAGCAAGTGTATATATCTAGATGACCAGGGTACTAGTAATCTATAATGACAGCAAGTGTATATCTAGATGACCGGGGTACCAGTAATCTATAATGACAGCAAGTGTATATCTAGATGACCAAGGTACTAGTAATCTATAATGACAGCAAGTGTATATCTAGATGACCAGGGTACCAGTAATCTATAATGACAGCAAGTGTATATCTAGACGACCAGGGTACTAGTAATCTATAATGACAGCAGGTGTATATCTAGATGACCAGGTTACCAGTAATCTATAATGACAGCAAGTGTATATATCTAGACGACCAGGGTACTAGTAATCTATAATGACAGCAGGTGTATATCTAGATGACCAGGGTACTAGTAATCTATAAGGACAGCAAGTGTATATATCTAGATGACCAGGGTACTAGTAATCTATAATGACAGCCATTTTATATGACATTTTTAATACCAGCATGAAGGTATAAAGTGGTTCATACTAATTAGGTCAGGTGTGACACAGTTAACATCTGAAGGTAGGACATTATACAGCATTTATTAATAATGCTTGATTCATAGATTTTAGAAGCTGTTTACTCATACGATCTTGTTTGATATCACGAACCATAATACTGTAAACTGTGCAAAAATATGCCAAAACTATAAGAAATAAGTTTGCCTAAACAATATACAAGTCATAAAGCAAGAGCGCATACATAATGGTGGTTGCCTATCGACTATAACTGTTTGGGTAAAAAATTATATCAACATCTGCTAACACATACAATAAAATTAATAAGTACATTGTATATACACATATAAATAGATATATGTACGGTATATATGTACATGTGTATAAATCTGATGTATATACACATACACACAAGTAAACTATATGTATACATGTGTACAAGTATGAAGTATATACATATACAAACAAGTAGACTATATGTGTACATGTGTACAAGTATGAAGTATATACATATATACAAACAAGTAAACTATATGTGTACATATGTACAAGTATGAAGTATATACATATACAAACAAGTAGACTATATGTATACATGTGTACAAGTATGAAGTATATACATATACAAACAAGTAAACTATATGTATACATGTGTACAAGTATGAAGTATATACATATACAAACAAGTAAACTATATGTGTACATGTGTACAAGTAAGATGTATACAAACATACAAACAAGTAAACTATATGTGTACAAGTATGATGTACATCCTATGTATAATTTCAGGTGCCTTTTGCCTATTTGCTCTTCAATCAGGAGGATTTAAAAGCCAAGGAATCATATTGCTAGAGCTAATAGAAAAGTACGAGGGAGTCTACTCACCCTCCCAACTGTTATGGGTGTTCTCTTTAAAGTTTGCACTCGGCTCCATACTAGGTTAGTGTATTCTGTTGCTTATTCATCTTTTCCGTGTTCAGAGTTGAGTTGTGAGTTGTGAAAGCTTTTAATAACAGACTTTTCTGCTATAGGAAAAAATTGTACAAATTTTATACAGCAATAACTTTTGCAAATTTTGATTTATGTGAACAAAAAGTTGAGATTGGTCCTCTTTTATCTTTGTTTGGCAGGATGGTGCATTCAGATGCTGCCGGCTAAACATCTTTACTGATACTTTCCACAATCTGCCATATAAGAGGGAAATTTGAACACCTAAGCAGGGCGAATATTTCTCACACAGTTAAAATTGATAATGATGGCGTGTAATTTTTTTAATATTTGAACAAATTTGAATGAAAACAAAATCAAAAGAATGAGATGATAGTTTTCAGACTTTCAAATTAATGTTATAACTTTTTATATTATTCCCCATAATAATTGAAGATAGTGCATTATTGTCCTAAATTCCTTAGCGACAGGTACTGGAAAATCGAGGTTCCATAACACCGCACCCATTAATATGTTGGTATTGTGGTGTTTAAGATGAATCTTTGGCTATTTCAAACAAGACTCCATAAAGTCTTTCAATAAAAAAAGATTATGGGGTAGTAGTACATTGCCTAAAGTATTACATGTTTCTGTAAGCCCAGTAGATAGTCTGCTACATGTAAGCAGACTATATAGCACAAGAATTCAAATTTTTCATATTTAGTAATTGTTGCTGACCCGAGCTGCTCCTTGTGTATAAAAAATAGTTATTTCGCGGAGAAATTATTTCTGATTAAAATTAAATTGTTTGTTTTGCAGCCATTGTAGAATTATCTAGGATTATGCAGGATTATCTAGGATTATGTAGGATTATTTTCAAGTTATTTGCACATTTTGTTTTGACTTTAGAATACGATAAAATTAATTATTATTAATACGTTTTTGTTATTATTTTCATATTTTTCTAATAAAATTATTTGACCCCCTTATTTACTTTACAGCTCCCCTTGTTGGATTCCTCATCATCAAATCATCACACAGAGTTGTGGCTGCTGCCGGTCTCATCCTTGACATGGTTGGCTACCTTGGTCTGGCCTATTGTACAACTCTACCTGCAATGCTTCTCTCTTACAGCGTCATCGCTGGTTCGTAACACTGATAGCCTGAGTTTTTATATAAATAAAATTGCATATGGCACAAGATATTTATAGCTTCCGCTCTATTATACCGGTATTAACAAAGCATTACTAGGCAGTCTGGAGTTGTTTTTGAAATAGAAGGCAACACAAAACAGGTTATGATAAAGTCTTAGCAGTGGGAAGAAAAACCAGAGCGACATGACAAAGAGAAATTTGTACAGTCATAAATCTAGTTAGTAAGAAAGTCAAAGCGTTAAAAAAAGGTTGTTAGCATGTTGTCGTTTTTAGGTATCGGAGAGGAGATGATGTACTTGACCCCATTGCTTGTTAGTGGATCATACTTTAGAAAAAGGAAAGCCTTAGCACTAGGAATAATAGCCAGTGGTTCAGGCTTTGGATACGCTATAATTTCTTACTTGTTGCGCTTTCTATTTGACAATTACTCCTTTGGTGGTGCCTGCATGCTCTATGGTGAGTAATTCATGGACATTATTTCTAGAAACATTGTAATATATTTCTAGTGTCATTAGTCTTTCAATGACCATACCGTTTCAAACATATATATTGTTATTGCAAAAATATTTTTACATAAGTGCAGAGAGACATGGGTAAGACTGCAACTGCTGTACAGCATGATAGTAAATATACATGTACAGTGGAACCTAGGTTCTCGAACGCTTCGGTTCCCGACCAACTCGGTTCTCGACCAAAAGAATTTGAGATTAGTTCGTCTCGGATCTCGACCATAAATACGGTTTCTTTACCAAACCCCAGCATGCACATTGAAATTAAACATTCGGAAAACGTTTAACGACATTGTTCTGAGCCACTTTCAGAAGGTTCTCAAACAAAGGGAGAAGTTTTGCCTCATAAATTCTTTACTTAAAGAAGGAGCCATCTGGGAGGACGTCGCCTCTACCGAAGAGATTTTTTA